>NW_004567104.1:34866235-34866895 GCF_000260355.1 Condylura cristata
TACACTCTCGGACTATCCTGAGCAAGGACTCTGTGAGATCCTTTTTTCAGAAAAGCCCTGAGACAGAAAATCAGAAACCTTACAAGGTAGACACTTGAGCTAGACGCTTTCTGTGCATACAGAAACTGTCCTCACTATCTCCCCCAGAAATGCACTAAAGTTTAAGGAAGTATGGAGTTTAAGGAAATACTGAGTTAAAAGGCACATAGAGCTATGGCTCCCAGAGACTAAATTGTGTGGATACATCCTAGGGATTCAGTCAGTCTCCTAAAGATGTACATTGGGGTTTCCAGTCTTTTACTAGTACAAATAATCTCATGATATATACATACACATTGCACCTATGCAGCTGTTTATTTAGGATAAACAGGCCCATCCTCAAGTGGCAGTTACTTGGCTCTACCCCTACCCCCGCCCCCTTTCTATGGGCAGCAATGTGGCTTCGGAGGTGTTTGATCATGCAGAGGAACAACCCTCTGGGGAGGCTGAAAGAACCTGTGATCCCCGAGCACCCCCAGAGCACAGCGACCTACCTATGGATGGCTACCTTAAAGAGAAATCAACTTGTTTTTTTGATTTTTTGTGTCTTTTGTTCTCTACATTACAGTACCTTGGTCTATACCTTAATAAATCCCAAATTTGGTTAAAAGGTTGTCTCAT
>NW_004567104.1:34866995-34886676 GCF_000260355.1 Condylura cristata
TACCTTAACTAGTAGAAACCTTGGTTTATGAGATAAGCTTGCTTCTGGTTATAAAAATAACAGGGCAAAACAAATTTTTGCAGGAAGATTCCTATTTCAGTAGTTTGTCAGCTATCCTTTCCTTTAAGTTTAGGTTTCTCTACTTTTATTTTATGTGATTCATGGTTTACTTTTGAACCCAGAACCCATCCCCACTCTGGAAATTGCTCAGAGTCAGATTTAGCCTGTCTTAGAAGCCTATTACCCTGGTGCAATGCTTGGTCCAAGGCTGAACACGTGACTGAAGGAGGTCCAATCAGCGACCTCACTGCATTTGAGAAAGAGTATCTTTGAGGAAGAGATGATTTTTCTCACCCTTGGGGTGCTAGCCCTTCTCTTTGTAGATGGGAGGTTGGAGTGAAGGCTGACTGGACAGAGGGACATTGAGTCTGGGAAATTTGAATCACCAATTCCAGCTTTGCATTTCATTCTGTGTGCTTTTCCTCCTTTGCTCTCATGATGTGAGTAATAAAATTACAGTAACATTTATTAAGTACTGTATTGGATACTGTTCTGGGAGCTTTACATGTATTAACATAATATTCACAACTAACATGAAGAAGGTGCTATTATACAGACAAGTGACAGCCTGGACTTGTACCTAGGGAGCCTGGCTCTTGGACCCAGCCACTTCTCTGCATTGTCAGTCTAGGTGTGTGTGTGTGTGTGTGTGTGTGTGTGTGTGTGTGTGTGTGTGTGTGTGTGTGTGTGTGTTTATCTCTTGCAAAGGAGAGAAACTTTCTCTCTCACTTTACCTGAGGTCTCAGCTACTGGTGGCTTCTCCTCTTCAGGCCAACCTCCACTCTCGGGCCCTTGGAAAGAAAACTCTTCTAGGCTGGAAAGAGACTGCAGCTCCTTTGGGGGTGTTCTGCATGGGGTACTGTTGGTGCTGATGACAGCTGACACGCGGAGTGGCACAGACACAGCAAAGGGCTCAGAGATGTTCAAGGCCTTGCGCTGGTGACGGGGTGAGGGCTCCATCTGGAAGAGGCTGCTGGCAAATACAGATTTGCTAGGACTATCGCTGGAGGTGTAGAACATACCCAGCATCTTTGGGGCTGTTTGCTCGCCTTCGGGATCCTCAATGGGTCTGAAAACCTTCAGCTGCTCAGGCGGGGGCCGGGCCTGTGTGCTCTGGAGTTGGCTTCGGTCGCTGCTCATGTCGATGCCCCCTTCGGCCCCTGCCGGCACCCCCTGTGGACCCCATTCAACCTCCTGCTTGCTGAGGTCACAAGAGCTGCCAGTGCTGGCTGAGTGCATTTTCCCAGCTGGAATAAAAAATCCACCCGTGGTGACTGTTCGATTGAAATTTCCTTTTGTTTCTTTTCCTAAGGAAAAAGCAAACAATCACATGGTCAGCAACCTGGGAGTCACACAGCTCACAGCCTGCCAGTATGGGCAGGCACACACACTTGACAATTAGAAAGGCTTAGCATTCTATGAGACAGAGACCTAAAAAAGACAGGCATGTGACATTTAACAGGCAGGAGGAAGCATCTTCTCATGTGCACAGAATTTGTCATGATGCCTTCATAGGACCAATTGCTGTTGCGTCATATGTATCCATTTGAAATTTTGCAGGCTACTAAAAGAAGGCTACTTTTTTTTTTTATTAAAGATTTTATTTATTTATTCATACAGAACTGGGGTACAGCCAAGAGGTGCAGGGGGTGGTGAGAGGATTCACCAGAGACAGAGTGGGGAGCAGAACAGGACGACTGACAAAGTACACTGCTGAGAGGAGCTACAGGAGAGGCAGGAGAGGTCTGCTGCGCCATGTGGGTCAGCTCCCTGGCTGGGGCTTGACCCGTGCTGAAGCAGCTGCGGTCAGGTTTATAGAGCTGTGCTTTTAACCCATTGCACTCCATGGAGGCCCCAAGAAGGCTACTTCTAAGATTGCTAAATAGAGCTGCCACCCTCTAAGCATCTACAGAAAAAAAAAAAAAAAGATGGAAGCTAGTAGAATGATGTTTGCTCAAAATGAAGAAGACAAAAAGGGAAAAATAACAGAATTTTGTTATAAAACTGAATGCTTTAAGTCTTCTTTGGCAGATGAATCCAAATTGGGTTTTGATTTTCCAGCAGGGAAACAAATGCTGTTCTCAGTTAGACCTTTCTCTTTTCCCAGGCTTCTTCCTGCTGATTCAGAGCATGAGGAACTAGAAATGTAAATTAACTAAATGTCAGGAAATATAATTCTGAAGAGCAAGTTCCTGAATGACAGAAGTGAAGGCAAAGAAGAGAAAAATCTGTTTGGGGAAAGAAACAAAAGGAATTTCTGTCAGATAGCTGACAGGTGACAAATGAGTTGTCAGGAATCTGGAAAAGAATTTCCAACTAGGGACTAAGCATGATTTGGGACATTTATGTGACATGATGTTTAAAATCTTAGGATCACTGTAGAGGAAGTGTGATTAGGTTCTTTAACACAGGAGGAAACAGAGACTCAGAAGCATTAAGATTACCTGCTCAACGCCCATGGAGATGGGTGACCTAGATTTTGAAGTATTGAATCCTGAAAAACTAGGCAAGAACTAACCCAAGGATTTCAAAACCAAAACAAAGGGATGAATATAAGGATGAGAAAATATAACAAATATTGAGTCTACTTTTTAAAAAAAAAACTCATTGAGTATCTTGCAGGGTTAGAATTATTTTTAAAAAGTTTTTCTAAAGACTTCTACATTGTTTCTAGCTGGCTCATTTATCAAAGAAAAAAATGTTTTGTATTAAAAGAGTTAGAAAGGCGTGGGATAAAATATGCTGCCACAGAGCCCTGTATCTTGTTACAGTGCTTGTTGGTTGTGTAACAAAAGTAGAAGCAAGAGGTCCAGACAAGTCAGCTTGAAGGTCAACACTGTAGGAACAGATGTAGTAGGGTATAATTTTGGAGTCAGGTGCCACTTGCATGCAAATATAGGCACAGCAGCTCTGACATGAGCTGTCATTTTCACATCCTGACCTGGACTGACTGACCACTGTTTATTGATGAGTAAATGAATGTGTGCATATGCGCTTGGCTATTATCAACTCCAGTCACACCTGGATAAACACTAGGAAGCTAACACCCATGGGAACACCCAGGTTCAAGACTGGCTCAAAACTCTGAGGTCTAAACCAGTGCTAGACTCTTTCTGATGCCCAAGGAAGATGCCTCTTTTACCTTAGTTTTCTGGTGTTCATCTTTTACCAGGTTTAGGTCCGAATGTAAAGTAGCTGCCACTTCCTGCTGTAGTTAGAGGAAAACTGGAGAAAGAAGACACCTCAATCTGCAGTAAAGTAGGAGAGGTGAATGCAGGGCTGGTGAGCCCTTGAATTCAGGAAAGATCAGGGAGGCATGTGGGTCCGGTGGATGGTGTGGGATAATGAGTGGAGACAGGAAGCCCTGACAGCTTTCTTTGAAGACAAGCTTGGTGAGGGGGAGCCTGACTGCAGTTGTACTACACAGTTCTGAATCTTATTAAAATCTCACCTTCCACAGGAACTGAGCACAGTGAGTCCATGCTTTTTGCTGGCCGGATAGTAGCCTTTTCCACTAGAGACAAAAGAAAAAACAATTCCTGATGAATGCATATGGAGAGTAAGAGTTCAGAACAAAGGTCAGGCTAGAAATAAAAACTTTAGAATAAATTTTTCAAGTATTTATAATCTTCTCCTTTGGGGAACACCCCCCTTCCCCATTTTTACTTTATTTATGAAACTAATCTAAAAAAACCAGGCTATCTGTAGATCAGAGTTTTATTTAACATACTACAGATACAGTACAGGTAAATTGCCATTTTGTCACCTGGTTTCTGGCAACAAGGAATTTTTGAACCCAGCTTTATTATTTAAAAAGGATTCAAAGATGAGTGCATGGCGTAGAATCTTGGGGCACCAAGAAAGCCCTCCTAGATGGCAGGCTTTCTTGGGAGGAGGATCCTTGTCTGCAGGAGCCAGAACTTGGCACCCAAGAGTTTGAGATAACAGGTTAGAGGCCCCAGGGCACTAGACCCACCTCCCCCCCCCCCCAAGCACAGCTTTGTTCCATGTCAGAACTCTGCTTGCATAGGTGGCTCCCACCAACCTCACCTGGAACAGATCCTCTCACCAAACCAATTTTTTTTTTTACCCCTCCCATGTGTCTGACATACTCTCCATTTTCATAAGCCACCTTAACAGGTTGTGGAAGTGTATTATTTAAATAAATAAAAACTTATTATTCCAGGCATAGTGCTAGGTACTTTCACAAAAAGGGAATTCCCTCAAGGTCAAGCCTGTTGAGAGGGGAAGAGGGCAATTTGGGAGCTGAGCTGGACCCCCAGGTAACCACTAAAGCAATTCTGGGTTCACATACATGTGAATCTCCTGCTACTTTGGGGCAGTGTAACCTCAGATAAGTAGTTTAACCTTTCTAAATTTCGGTTTTCTCACATATACAATGAAGAAAAATAGAGCTGTTGTGCGGATTAAATGAGCAACACATAAGATATCTGTACCAAGAATCCAGTAAATGTTCAGGCAAAGTACCCGTGTGTATGATTGTTATTATTCAGAGCAGGCCGGGCTCAGCAGCAGTGGGCAGCTGCAGAGATGCTGTCGTAAGGAGCACCAGTGCGTGTCCTCACCCAAACTGGGCCGTACTCATGCTTGAAGGTTTTTTTTTTTTAAATTATAATAGTTCCTTTTTACATCATGTGCCTTTTTCCATCTCAGTTGTAATCCCCGTGGGCTTCCCATCATCAAATCACCCATGTGCCACACCATAGTCTAGTGCACTCCCACCCCCATTTTTGATCCCATTCCCCACTCCACACCCCCCCAAATGTCTCTGGTTTATAGTTGTTCATTATCATTGCACCCCCACCCCCCACCCTGGTCCTTTACGCTCCTGCTATGAGTGAACCCATCTGATATTTTACTTTTTCTTTCTGGCTTATTTCATTAAATCATGCTTGAAGTTTTAAAGTTCCCCTCTTTTTTCTTCTTGCTTCAAACCCCACTCTTTCTGAGAACCTCTTAAGTTGCCTTTGATCTCCCCAGCCTGGGGCCTTCTCCCTACCTGGGACCCACTGGGCTGGGAGGACACTGCCATGTTCCCTCAAACCCGAGATAATGGTTTTCTTCAACCTCTTACTTCCACTGGCAAGTCAGTATTCCTTCCTTTGAAGGACTGCAGTTTTCATACATTTACAAACTCGTTTATTAGCCTAAAACTGCCTAGCCAGCACTTCATTCACATATACTGAGCGGGCTTTGCTTTTATCTTCCAGAGGTTACATTTGGAACATTCTCTGGTGTTCACATGTCAGCATTTAGGGGCTGCAATCAGGTGATGTGGGTGTCAAAGAGATTGGGTCATGGTTCTGTTTGCAGGGCCACGAGCCTTAAGTATTGGGCTCTCTTTCTTATGATATGGCTCCTCGGGTCTTGTAGGCCATAGCAGCACCCCAAAGCTGTAGCTTTTGGGAGCAGTCCCCAAGGAATCGTTCGCCACTTTTCTGGAGAGTAATCAAGGGCTCAGGGCTCCTTGGCCCATGATTATTGATTTTCTGTCTACAGTCTTGGCCTGACCTCATGAAGTTAGGGAGGGCGCCAGGGCCTTGGGGCCTGAGTCTCTTCTTAGATTATCCCAATAGCTTTGGGATTCTCCTGCCCAAAGGCCTTCATTTAGGAGAGTTCCCTCGACTCTTGTTTTACATAAACAAATTCTAGTACATCAGCATCTGGGAGATTCAGAGTTTATGCATCTTCATTCAGTTTTTTCTACCTTTTTTTCGGTTTCAGTTTTCTAAATATAGCTAACTATCCTTTTACCTGTCCTCCCAATTAAAGTGTTAAATAATTTTAAGTTCTTTTTAAAAATTCCATAATGAAGGCCCTTTTAAAAATTGATTCATTATTAATAGTACTGGGTCACAGACCTCTCTTGGTGAACCAATTTTTAAAATGCCCTTAGTTGTGGAATCTTTTTTTTGTTTTTAAATATTCGAATAGTTTATTTTTGTGCCTTTTTCCATCACAGTTGTAATTCCTGTGGACTTCCCACCACCATTTCACCCATGTGCCATCACCATAGTCACATGTGTTCTCCCCACCCCCAGTTTTGATCCTGTTCCCTCTTCTCCCCCGTAGAATGTCTCTGGTTCATAGTTGTTAGTTGATGTTCCTTTTTACTTTATTACAGTTACTACATCTATATAGTGAAGGAGTCTTAAAAAAGTTTAAAAAAACAAATACATTGATTCCTTTTCGTTTTTTGCCTGCATATTTCAACAAGCAGTGAGCCTGTGTGTCCTTACAGAGGCCATGATGATAAACTGTGGATTAGCCAGGCACAGTGGCCAACTAGTTCCACCAGTTATGACTGTCAGTCCCCTCCACTGTTGGCAGTGTCTAGGACTCCAGCTTTCTCTTCTAGAGAAAAGTAGCCACTCAAGCAACAGCCAAGGTCAGAGAGAATCACTTGTATTGATACCGGTGGTTCATTCATTTCACTTCTGTGTTCCATCAGTGTTCAGCCAGTTTGGTGATCTATGATTAATATACTCCTTAGGTCTCAGACCCGTGGTTTTTAACTCTGGCTGCATACCACCTGGGGAGTTTTGAAAACCCTGACTTCACCACAGACATCCTGAGGCAAAGTTGTTGTGGGTATGAATTGCTCTCTGTGGGCGACTTGATGGTACATCCTTGCTCAGAAGCACTGGCCAAGAACATCCTGTGCACGGTGAAAGTTTACCTCCTTTAGCTACAGCCCAGGGGAAAACCACACGGGGTGGAGCTCTTCCTAAATTTAGACCAAGACAAATCATTTATTTCATTTGCTTTGTTCTATTGTTTTTTACTTTTCATTATTTGGTGAACCTCTTTTGTTGTATCACTGATTCTGTAACTAAAATTCTCTCTTTTGATATGCTTAAGCAAATCTGTTGTTACTATAGCAGGAGTTTCTTGCCAGCTATGACACCTCAAATTCTTCCCCTTTGTTTCCTAAAGTAGGATCCAATCAAGTTATCTCATTGCATTTGTCCATTTACCTTTCACAGCTGTTTTCATAACTATTTCCCATTTAAAAAATCATACTTTCAAGCTGTAACATTAGGTCATTGTGGCATATTTCTTTGGGGTTTCCCTTTCTGTTGCAATATTTTATTCCCTATCATGCAGTGTTTCCCTCAATTCTTTCCAACATTAAGTTGCTATAAATACTCAGATATAATTTCCACGGGGCAATATTCTCATTTAAAAATCATGACCATGACTGGGGAAGAAGTGCCATAACTTCCTTATAGTAGAGTCCAATTAATAAATATAGAAAGAATGATGTTTCCATCATTCAACTGGCAAACATCACAGTAATACAGTGGCAGGCAGGCAACACTGATCGGTGCGAAATCCATGGGTGAAAGTATGGTGAGCAATAGGATATTTGCATAGTCTCCAAATATTGCTCTCAAGATACTTAATGGTTGTAAAAAAGAAACGGTGGTTTCCCAGGGGCAAAACCTTGTGGACAGCACTTCAAGCAAGTATTCAAAGTTAACGTCACCAGCTGTATGATACTGACAGCAAAAACACTCATAACCTCAATCTGCTCATGAGAAGACATCAGACAGAGGCAGAGATAGACTCTAGGGAATAAATGGCCAGCATGAGAGATTTGCTAGGTTGGCGGCAACTAAGGAGCCCAGACAACCAGGTGTAATGTGGAATCCTGGGCGGGATGCTGGACCAGAAAGGGACATTAGTGGGACTACTGGGCAGAGAGAGAGTAGGGTCTATTAATTTTCTAACTTCGATGGTCATATTACTATTGTGTAAAATGTTAACATTTAGGGAAGCATGTGAAGGGCTTAAGGTTCTCTGTATATGCTTTTTGCTACCCTTTTGCAAATCTAAAATTCAAAACTGCCCAGTGAGTCTGTTGCTTCTTACCTGATAGCCTCTGTCCTCTCACAAATACACTGCCATTTCTACTCAGCTTTGATTTGGAGTCTGATCCAGAACGTCCCAGGTTAAATATTGATTTCCACTTCTTTGATTTACTGGAGAGCTTTCTTCTAAAAGAACAAAGCAACAAGGGATTAGTTTGATAGCTGCTTGTTTCATTGGGACTTTCTACTTGAGAAGGAATACCTCGACCATGTTCTTAGTTATGAGTGGCTCTGACATTTGAAGAACATTCTCTCTAAAATCCAAGATGAGCCTGTCTGTCGCCCAGGCTGGGGATGCCCTAGCTGCCCAAACTAGGCTTCCACAACTAAGAGCAAAGTGCCATATTCCCCAGAGAAGGGGCAAAAATATGCTATTGGGGGGGGCATATCTGGGGGCAAACAGAGGCAGGGATGGGGCAAGAGTTGAGGTCAATGGGGATGACTCAGGCCATAAGCAACCACATAATTCTGGGAATTCTGGTAAAAAATGTAGTCCTGGGTTTTCAAAGATACCAACATTTTTAAAAGATTTATTTATTTATTCGTACAGAGCTGGGGTATAGGCCAGAGGGGCAGGGGCAGTGAAAGGATTCACCAGAGACAGAGTGGGGACCACAGACAGAACAGGCAGATCAACAAGATACACTGCTGAGGGCAGCAGCGGCCGGGTCAGGAGAGGTCTGCTGTGCCAAGTGGATCACCTCCCAGGCTGGGGATGGAACTCAAACTGAAGCAGCTACAGCTAGCTTTGCCGTGCTGCACTTTAATCTGCTATGCCACCTGGGAGGGCCCAACACCAACTTTTTTGCAAAAGTGTAACACTGCACTCTGCACTCTGGCCACTCTGCTGAGCCATTCATAGGCCAGGAAAGAACCTGTGAAGACTTTCATAGATGGAAAAGGGGCAGATGAGAAAGCAACTTGGAAAACATTCTGGCCTGGCAGAATTGGAGGCTACTTGGGTGTGGTCAGTAGTAATTAAGGAGAAACGCAGAGGGCAGTCGGCAGTCAGTGGCTCTGGTACCAGGCCATTTCAGCAGGGGGCCAGAACAGGAGAGTGCTAGACCAGAATGGAAAGCGCCCACTGCCACCAGGGGTCACTACAGGGACCTTGTCCTGCTCTGGCTTGGCCTAGCCCTTGGATTCCATAAAGATCCAGGATAAAACCTTGCAACTTGTGGGTTCCACAAAGAACCTTCTTTGTACTTCTCACAGAGCACCCTCATCTCAAGCTTGTGTTTTTATGATCAGAGATAGCTCTATAGTGCTCAGTGGTTTCCTCTGGGATCTGGCCTCTTTATTTGAATCCCGTGGCCTTGACATGTATATCGCAAATTGGTATATCACAAAGTATGGTGTAGCCCAGACGTGACTGAAGGCATAGAGAAAAGGTACTTGATGATCCTCCTAAAGTGCTCTTCTTATTGAACCCTGGGTGGAAATGACGGAGCGGTGGTTTCAGTCCCACAACAGTGTGCTCCATACACTCCCGGAAATGGGGGGGTTTCTCACCAAAGGAGTTCCAGCTGTGCCACTGCCGCAGTGCAACAGGCACCCCTGACAGCACTCTACCTCTCTTCCCAAAAGGAAGCCTGCATGTCAGGACTCCGGCAGAGTTCTGAGGATCCTGTTTTTATCAATCTTTCACTGTCTAAGCAGCAAGGATGATGTCTCCAGTAGAGAGATGCCACCCAGCGCCTCCAGCTGTCTGCCTAGAATTTCAAGCTCCTGCTTTGATCATTGCCTCCTTTTCATGGAGGGGTATGAGGAATTGAAAGGGAAAGATGAGCAAAGAAAGTATTCTGTGAATGAAAATGACATTTGGATTGTTCTGCAGGACAGAGAGGCCTGGTTTGGAGGAACGAAAACCAGGGATGTGTGTTCCCAGTGCTGCATGCCCAAGACACTCCGGCTAGAATGGTACTATTGGTCACCCTGTCCTCTGTCCTCTTTTGGTGATGTCCCATGGGGGTGGGTTAGGAGGTAGAGGTCCAGGTTTTGTTTTTAGCAAACTTCCTTTTGAAAATGTCAAGCCTAATCCCTAAGTAGTAAGGGATTTTAGTCATGACTCCTAACCCCTACAAGCCTCAGCTCATCATAGTACTTGGGTCTTAAATGGGGGATCAGGCTCTTAATAACTTTGGGCTGGTGAGCAAAGGTATCAATCGCTGGTGAGGGGAATGGTGGGGAGAGTTCCCTGCTCTTCTGGAATGTTTCCTTTATCCCACCTATACTGACCCCTGACCCCAGCTGCCACCATGCCTTGAGATAACTTGCTTCCTCCTTTGGCCCCCTTCACCCAAACATCTCCCAGAACTTAAAAGAATGTCACCTACTTGCTGTCTGGTAACTCAAGGACAGTGTGAAAAAGAGTGCCCATGGGAGGGACAATCTCAGGCAGGCTGTTCTCCCTTCTCTCCTTCCGAGCTGGATGGTTAGTAGCCAGGCTCCGGGCCTGAGCTTCCTCCAGGCTTACCAACTTCATGGGCAGAGAGAGGGCTGGCAAGGTCAGGCTCTTCGTGATGGGCCGGTTCTCTAGAAAGAGAAGAGAAGAGAAGAGCTGTGTAGCCACGTTATTTCTGCTCTTGAACTTCTCACAGGGAGCTTCTCTTGGGCATGGTGGGCTCTGGGGTGAAGGCTGCACACAGGAAACTGAACACCTTCTGGGCCAGGCTAACCTAGAAGGTACCCAGAGCTGCAGGAGGTAACCTGCACTTCCTGTGCTTTTCAGAGAGAGACCACTCACTCAACAAACATTTATTGAACAGATACTATGGACCAGTGTAACAGCAGTGGGTCTTTTTACCTTTTTTCCTAGTGGGTCTTTTTTTGCCTAGTGCTTTAGTCAGGTGGGAACATATGTCCAGCCGCAGAGACAGCCTCATTCAGCAAGGCATTTTAAGGTTGTTATCTGTACTTTCCAGACTTCACGTAAGCTTATATCTCTGCAGTAAAAAGACATTTTACAGCCTATACTGTTTCTTTAAAGATAAATGGCTTTTTACTTGCGACCTAGTTGTCTTCTGGTATATGCAAGCCAATCCTTCTGGATTTAAAAAAAAGATTTATTTTTATTTATTTATGCATACAAGAATTGCGGGGTAGGAAAGAGGTGTGGTGGTGGTGGTGGGGGGGGAGGGATAAGAGGATTTACCAGAGACAGAATGGCGAGCAGAACAAGTGGATCTACTGAAATACACTGCTGAGGGGAGGAGCAGGCAAGACCGGAGAGGTCTGCTGTGCCATGTGGGTCACCTCCCTGACTGGGGATTGAACTCATGTTGCAGTGGCTGGTGATAGCTTGATAGTGCTGAGACTCTGCTGAAGGAACACTATTGAGCCACCAGGGAAGCCCTGGACTTTTTTTTTTTTTTTAAAGAAATGGAAGTGATGATGACAGCTCATTGGTGTCTAGGTTATCTCATTTCTCCAAATCAGTGCTTCTTAACTTGGAGTGATTTTGTGCATGCACACACATACACACACATACCCCTAGTCAGAGACATCTGACAATGTCTGCAGACACACAAGTATGTGAGTGCACTTAACTTCTAATGGCTAGAAGCCAAGAGTGCTCTTAAATACCCTACAATGCACTGGCCAGCATCCACAACAAAAATCATGTAGCACAGGTTATCGGTAGTCCAACATTGAGAAACCCAGATTTTATAAGTAAAAAAAGAAGAGAGCTAAATTTTCATCTTAGTCTTTGGCAACCTTGCCAGTTTTCTGTGACTTCAGATGTGAGGAGACTCAAGGATAATCTGGACTAGCTGAGGTCAGGAAATTGTATGTGGCACAGAACTTGCCTTGATGGCATTATTTCTCTACAGAACATGGACCCTTCCCAGGTGGAGCAAACTAAAACCACTGAAAAAATGACCTTGTAAAAAACAGAGACAGTAAGTGACACTGACTTGTTCCCAGGGAGGTTGGAACATTCCTAAATCAGCAGGATGGCTATGAAGTCAATCTGTCATCCTGAGAACTTTTTGCTAAGTTTCTGACTTTACCCAAGTTTGCTGACTTAATCCAAAAGAGGTTAATATATTTAAATTTAATTTACTCTCTGTATTTGCTCAAGATTCTGGGTTATTGACAATTTTGTTGTTTATTTACTTATAATATTAAGTCACTCTGAAGCAACTGTTAAACAAATCTCCTGGAGGGTCAGGAGACCTCAACTTAAGCATCTGCTGCTCCCCATTGTTCCAGGCCCCAGTATCCTAAGGCCTGCACGTCATCCCTACTTAGATGTTTAATAGACATCTCTGGTTTTGCATTTCAGAACAATGATTTCTGCTCTTGACTTCTAAACTAGGTCTTCCTCTCATCTTCTCCAGGTCAGTAAATGCCACCACAGGTCACTCAGCTTGGAAGTCAAAGCCTTACTGTCATTCCTTTCTTTGATGTCTCCTCACTCTCATCAACAAGACCTATAACTCTACTCTAAAGTTTATCCTGGATCCTGTCACTTTCTTCCTCTCCACCGCTAACATGCCAGTCCAAGCTGCCACAACTTCGCATCGGGTTTGTGCCACAGCTCCTGAGCTAGCCCTCTGCTTCCAGTCTTGCTGCCTTTCAACCTTTCCTTCACACAGCAGCCAGAATGCTTAGATCCTTCCCAGCGCCCACCCCACCTGACCCTGCTCAAATCCTTCAGTCAGCCCCCACCCCACTGACCCTGCTCAGTGCTTTCCCACAGCACTGAGGACAAACCCAACTCTTAGCATGACCTTCCATTTGACTTTTCTCTCCTCTTTGCCCACCAACTCACTGGTCTCCTGTGTAGTGTACAGTATGCAATAAAAATGTTTTGAATCTTCACTCTGTTATAAATGTGTATATTTGTAAATTAAATATACACACTATTGTCTATATTATGTGTAAGCTAAAAATATATGTAAAATCATAGAATCTACAAAGTATGGCCCTCCCTGGTGGTGCAATGGGTTAAAGCACAGCACTGCAAGCAAGCCGCAGGCTCGATCTGCCTACTCTACACTCTACCCTGTCACTGGTGAATCCACTCATCCCCTGTACCCCAGTTCTGTATGCATAAGTAAATAAATCATTTAAAGAAAGAAATTACAAAGTATACAATAAAAACAAACAAAAATCCTAAAATTTCTTCCATATTTCAGAACTGATCTTTGGTATTAGGGTAGGACACCCCATTTTGGAGGTCACATAGTTCTAGCCTCACTGTCCTGCTCTCTGGATTACTGAGATCCTTTCCACCTCAGAGCTTTTATTCTCCCTGTTCTCAGTGTTTGGAACATTTGTCCTGCAGATCTTCCCATGACTGGTTCCTTTTATCATTCAGGTCTCATTTAAAGATCCCATCCTCGGAGACCATAACTGCTTTGCACCAAAATCATATTCCCTGGTCACTGGCCATTGCATTACTCTGCCGTAGTTTCTTCATGGTGTTTATTGTCTTGAGGGTCTTGCCATTTTGTGAGTAATAACTTTATGACATTTGTTATCACAGGTAGTCTGTGTCTAGAATCATGCCTCATCCATATTTATGTTTTAATGAATGGTGGGTTTATTACAGTCTCTCTGGCTTGTTCTGCAAATTTGTCAATTAAAGATTCAGTGAGTTCTGAAATCTTTCTGGTATGAAATAGTATCCTGTTTCCAAATCTAAAAGCCCAGACTGATAGTTCATTTTGTTTAAATATTAACTAGGGTACATTACCAAAGAAAATGAGTACAAATTGATGACAAGAACTTTTAAATGGAAATGCATTGGATAATACCTCCTGGACGCAATGAAGAGTTGAAGGCTAAAGAGTAAGTTGGGTGCTTATGTACAGGACAAAAGATGCCCGGGGCAGTGACCAAGAAGAGGGCAAGCATTTCCAGAGCTGGAGTTAGGAACAAGCCTAACACTAATTGTCATGGATGGGATTTTGTGCCTAGAAAAACATTTCCCAAAGTCATTAATTCTCCACAGTGGTTTACTTATATTTATCTATTTTGCTGTTTTTCTTCCTCATAGAGGCAGCTGGAAGATTTAAGTACAGCACTCAGCCCTACCAGTTGCTAGTTGTGTGACTCTGCACAGTGACAGCTTTTCTGTTTCTCTGTGTATAAAATAAAGTTGATAACTCTGATGGTTGCTGTGGTAAGTCAGTGAGATGGTGATTTTGCAGTGTGTGCAAGAGTTCCTTGCATGGAGTGAGCCCCCAGAAAATTATGAGTTGACTCAAAAGGATAAATGAATGAGTGTGTATTATTTCCATTTGCTCTCAAAAAGGGTTTGCTATAGCTTACAATCAAAAATACAGTTATAGTAGGAGAGTCCTACTCCACCCCTAAATACATAACCAACACAACTAAAGACATATGCTCACATAAAAACGTATACATGAATCTTCATGGAGCATTTTTCTCAATAACCAGTAAGTGGAAACAAAATTTATGTCCTTCAGCTGATCATGAGTAAACAAAATGTAGTATATCCCATCCACACAATAGAACTTTACTCAGCCATGAAAAGGGATGAAGTAGTGACACGTGTGATGATATGAGTAAGTATTGAGAACATATGGTAAGTGGAAGAAGACACAAAAGACCGCATGTTGTATGATTCCATTTATATGAGATGTTCAGAAGTGGCAGATTTATAGAAACCAAAGTCAACTAATGATTACCAGAGTCTGAGGTGCAGGAGGGATATGTGGAGTGACTGCATAATGGATAAGGAATTTTTATAGAATGATAAAAATGATCTAGAATTAGATAGTGGTATGGCTGTATCATTGTGTAAATAGACTAAAAATACTGAATTGTACATGCAACATGATTAAAATGGTGAATCTTAGGTTCTGTGAACTTTATCTCAACAACAAAAAAATTTAAGAAAGGTCACAGAGAATAAGAATGGGAACAATTATGGCAGGAATCAAAATTTGAGATTAACTGAAATTGATTATTCTGATGATTATACTTTATTTTTGTATATATATTAGCCAAATTAGAAAATAATGTTTCAATTAGCCAACACAAGTATTTTATAGATTATATGCCATGGCTTCTCCAACTGTGGACCCAGCAGCAGCAGAATCACTTGGAAACTTACTATCAATGCAGATTCTCAGTATTACTTAAGGCAGGCGAAATACTGATGACTAGATTCTATAATCAAGGTTTTAACAAGCCCTACAGGTGATCTTGATCTATAACCAATGTTGGAAAAGCATTTTCACACAAATGGTAATTACCAGATTTCTAGATCAATTGGATTTCTGGTTTTACAAGTCGGATATATATGAATTCAAGCAACATAAAAACAATTGTTATTATGAGAGCCACAGGACTGAAATAATAGATCTTCTATCTCATAATATCCAGCTAGAAATAGCTTTCTCTTTCTCACCACTATGGCTATAGTGGGTTTCTATATACACATGCCCACAAAAACAAAATACACACTCATTTTTTGTGTGCCTAGTGCTTGCTGCAGGGCTGAACAAAGAAAAACACTCAAGAAATGCTTCTGAGATATTCTAAAGTTGGAATCATACAATATACTGCATGTTCAGATTGCCTTCTTTCACTTAGTGCCAGCCATATACATCATCTCCATGATAGCTTGACTTTTTTAATTCCTTAAAACACATAAGATAGTGTCTAGTATACTGAAGTTAAGCAACGGATCTTCTGAAATAACATACTCAAAGTAAAGATGAGATCTAATAGTTGAAGAAAGGAATGTTACCAGTCCCTTTAGATAATAGCTCAAAGAGCTTAAGAACTTACAAAAACCATGCAATATTATTCCATCCCACCACACCATATTCATGGGATGAGTTATGTATACACCTGCTCAGTAACATGCTAAAGCCACACGCAAACACACACCTTAGCTGCACACATACATATGCACAATCTCCAGACCTGGGCACAGAGAGTAGTCAGCACACACATAGCAAAAGCCAAGACCATCCTGACTTATTGTTGGGTCTCACGACTAAGGCATGAAAGGGTAGCTGCAGGAATGCATGCCAAGACAAGCCGGTACCTTCATTCTCCAGAGACCCGGATGCGCCGCTGTTAAAGATCTGATCCACATGGTTCAATATGAACTCAATCACCACCTGCTGGACCCGGACTGCAAGAAAAGCTGCATCTCCATTGCAACCTGAGGCTTCAATTTCTTTGGACCTAAATTGTGGAAGAAAAACATTCAGTGAACAACTTATCCCTGCAACCTAAAGCACAAGTGGGAGCCAGTGGGCCTTTCTTACAAATGTGTTTGAAATTTGTAGAATATTTTAACCATTAAGATTAATTACAAGGTCTTTCCAAAAGTTGTAAAGTTTAATATATTGAACCAATTTAAAAATTACCAGGTGTTATCCATTGCAATACCATAAATGTTATAAATTAATATATAGGGCTATATATTATGTATTATTTATATATAATTTAGATCTCTTTTCATCCCATCCAACTGTTCTGTGGGGCAAGACATCATTTACTAAGCAGCTAGACATCATTTACTAAGCAGCTGATTCAGGTTGCCAAGAGTTGTGACCCCACCCAAACCAACAAAGCCAGCGAGCTCCACGACAATAAAAGCCTTTCAAGAGATCATAACATAAAGACCATAACATTAGCTACATCTCAGTGGCAGCCATAAAACACCTGGATCCGAGAGTTCCAGGTTCGCAGGCAAAGAGCTTAGGGTATTAAAATCGCCATTAAGTCATACCTGCTACTAATGACCACTGCACTACAGGTTGGTCTGAAAGTGGTTTCACTTTTGAAGACTCCAGTGTTTGCTGAAAGCAGCCCACTGGGGCAGTTACCTGAGGAGGTTTGGTGCCCACACCAGGGCCAGGTTCCTGGCGTGCATGTTGGTCTTGCTGCTGAAGGAGGCAATGTGGGCCAGGTGTCGAATCAAGTATTTCAAGGTCCTGTAGTGGTTCATATAGATAAATATTTTGGACAAAGTAAGAAACTTCAGTGCCAATGTGAAGCCTGACATCTGGAGATAATTTCTAAGTTTGGATTCAAGAGACTAAATATTTTTATCTCGTGAATTTTGGAGCAATACCAGGAAGATATCAAGATGGATGGAAGTTATTTTCTTGGCCTTTGGCATGCTGTCAAGGGTGGAAGAGGTAATGATCTTGTCAAGCAGGGAGCAACTGCACCCCAAAGACTGGGTGACAACCCAGTCCTTCTTTCTCTCAGAGCAGAACTGCCTCAACAGGGTCTTAGAACTGGCTCTTATCGTGGCTTTTTGGGTCATTTTGTATTTGTGAAGGGTAACCTGGCATTTGTTAGCAGCTCATGGACAAGTAAATCTATTAATGCTAGGAGGTTTTTCACATCACATTAAAATTGGACCCGTTCTAAAAGATGGGCAGGTTTAGAAAAATACTCAGAAAGGGGAAAAATTGGGAGCTAAATTATGAGAATGAATTGAAAGAATGGGATGATATAAAAGTTGATGCTGATAAGCAAATATTAGTCCAGCCCCATGCTCAAGACCTACAGAACCATCTTGGTTTCCATTGATTTGGCTACGCCATGAACCTGGCGAAGAGCAAGTCAGGCAGCACAAGGCTGGCCTCTGTGATGGGAATGACCTCCTGTGCGACACTGAGGGGGCCCTGCAGGTGACTTGGACATGGGTCACCCCTTGCCACCAATGTCCCTAAGTATGCAACAACACACTCTGATAAAAATGACCAGTTCACACACTTCAAAATGCCCCAAGAAAGCCACTATCCACTAAATGTGTCCCTTGCATGAAGCCAGCCTGCCTCTTTCGTATGACACCACATTGAGGCTGCAAATTTACTTCACCAAGGATTCTTACCTATAATGGGGTGGGGGAAGCTCTTGGATAACATTTTGGATTCTGGCCAGTTGGCCTTCTTCTGGACAGTGTGACACTGCTTTCTGTGAAGAACAGGAAGAGACCCAGTAAGTGACCCAGCTGCATCCTGGCTTCATTTAGTCCTCTGGTATTCTACCTCCCAGCCATGCCTGACATGACTATTTCAAAAGGTGTGCTCTTTTAGCAAAAACAAACTGCTAACATTTTGAGGATTCATGATGTGAAGGGTCTCAACGATATGGGCACACAACAGTGCCAGGCTCACAGGGTCTCTGTGATTCCTCAGGTGGTTGTCAACTATTTGATAAAGCTGCAGAGTATGGGTGTGATGAGCCCCGGGGCCTGGAACAGAGTCTGGCACACAGTAGGCACCCCCTCTATTTACTGACTGGCAATACTCCATTTTCTTATGTGGAACATCGTGCAAGGGCTTTGCCCACTGTTTGTTTATTTAATGGAAGTAAAACATATATACAGAAGTCCACTGTTTTTAAAGGCAATCAAATTTCTCTGCATGGGAAAACTTGAGATTTCATTTTCTAAGCAGAGGTAGGGTGAAATTTGGGATGAGGATGAGGGTCACCGTCATACTCTGGCAAGCTTGCAAATCTGCCACTAGAGCGAGCATAAATGCCATCTCTGCTACAATTCTAGCTTTTTGAGATAGGCAGGATGCAGAATCTGGAAGCAAGAATTGGATGCATGAGAGGGGGGGTCATCTCTGCTCTCTTCTCATGAGCTGTCATTGAGAAACAAATTTGTGGTGAGGTCTCTGGCTTCCAAGACAGGGAGAGTCTCATAAAAGGAGCAAAGAAGCTCTAAGGGAAGGAGGGGCCTAGGAATGCTGTGTGGACACTCCCACATTCTATTTTGCAAAGGTGGGGGTTTGGTGGAGGGGGGTTCTCTTCCTCTCTCTGCAAAGCTGGAATGAACTTTAAAAGCTTTGCACATACACGCCACTCCTCCCACTGCTAATAAAAATGTGTCTGACGAATAAAGGTGTAGGTCAATTTAACAACCTTCATGGAAAGTTCCTTTAATATTTTAGGAAGCTATTAGTCATTTTTGTTCTCTGAGAAGGCAGGCAACTCACCCCAGATAGTCCCCTTTGGGATTGGTGTTTATTTCATTATTCAGTCTCTACCCATCACACCCCAACCCTATTCAGAAGCTCTCTAGATCCTCATTTTCCTTTCATCCTGTCACTGCAAGTGTTATTTTTACTTTTCTTTATGTTCTCCCACTAGGATAGCAAAACCCATCATTGTAAAATTGAGGGAGTTAATTATAACTTTACCTGAAGAGAAATTTATTCAACATTCGCTAAGCCATGGTTAATGGTTAAATCTCAAAACATCCAGGGTGAATATGTGACTACTTGTTCTCTTTTAATTAGTATCAATAGGATCGGTTTCCTGCTCTGTGTTTCATTAACGATTTAAAAATTCTTATAAAATCACTTACTTTAAGTTATCTTTAACTTAATTTAAAAGTAATCTTGCCCATGATTTAAAAAATGCAAAGCATCCAAAGGTATACACAGAAGGAAGTTGGTTTTCCTTCCAACTGCAGACCCAGTTTCCAGAGGCAACAGTCCTTACACCTATCTCTTGCGAGTTCACACCAGTAGAAGCAAGAAACACTGTGTAGGGTGCCACCCTGGTGGTGCAAGGTTTAAAGACTGTATCGAGCAATCCCCAGCCACTGCAGCATGAGTTCGATCCCAGGGAGCTGCCCCGTGTGGTCCAATAGACCTCTCCTATCTCACCCACTGCTCCCCTCAGCAGTGTATTTCAGTACATCTGCCTGTTCTGCTCCCCATTCTGTCTCTGGTGAATCCTCTCCCCCAACCCCCTAGCTCTGG
>NW_004567104.1:34886776-34955729 GCF_000260355.1 Condylura cristata
TCCTCTCCCCCAACCCCCTAGCTCTGGACTACACCCCCCCCCCCCCCATTCTTGTATTCACAAATAAATAAATCTTTTTTTTAAAAAAAAAAAGAAACACTGTGTAACCTGACCTATGTGTAAATTCCAGGCACCCACATTTTCCTGCAGTCTAGCTCCAAGTCAGCCGTGCCAACCTCCCCATGTCCCCTTGAGCAAGCTCAGCATGTCCCTCACTAGAGCCTGTGCATCTGCTATTTTTTCTGGGCACCTTCTCCTCCCAGATATCTGCACGGTTTGTTCCCTCACTTCATCTTTGTATCTGTTCAAATACCATCTCATGGAGAGAGCTTTGATTTATCCCACCCAAACAGCAGTCCCTCTCATTCTTTCCCTTGGATTCAGCATTAATTTTCTTCAGAGTGCTTATTGACCGTTCTCATTATAGAACTATGCTTTAAATTTATCACTATCTCCTTCACTAGAATATGTTTTATACGAATAAAAATTTATATGTCGCGCAGCGGGTTAAAGCACTGCACTAAGAAGCTTAAGCACTTCCGCATGAGTTCGATCCCTGCCTGCCCCGGAGGAGACCCACATGGCGTGGCAGACCTCTCCTGACCCGCCCGCTGCTCCCCTCAGCAGTGTACTTTGTAGATCTGCCTGTTCTGCTCCCCACTCTGTCCCTGGTGAATCCTCTCACCCTCCGCATCTCTGGCCTGTACCCCAGTTCTGTATGAATAAATAAATAAATCTTTAAAAAAAAAAAAAAGAATTTATATGCCTTGTTTACCCTTAAATCCCCATACCTAGAATTGTGTGCCAGGCACAGAGTATCCACACCTCAGTAGACACAGGCAGCTCATACATGTACTCAAAATTAAAATATGAAATACGGAGGAATTAAGGCTCACCCACACTCCCTCCATGCAGACACAGCCACTAACAACCTATTGCCAAGGGCAGCCTGAGAGAAGCACCTGCCTGCCTTTTGCAGCAGCAACTATGAACACAGGTGTCATTTCCTATTTGGTTGCATATACTATTTTTTCCTCATGGAACTTTATATTGTGGCCAGCATATAGTCTTCAAAAAGGTGACTTTTCATCAGCTACACAGGACTGAAAACAATAGATTTATTATCATTTATTTAACCCACCCCTTAATGTTCAGACCTGCAGTTCCTCCCCAAGTTTTGAAACTATGCTGACACTGCAGTGAAACAGCTGTAAAATGATTTGTCTATGTGTACATCTGATTATTGTCTTAGTATGGAGTCCTGGAAATTGAGTGACATATTAAAAAATACCAGTACTTTGGGACTGTTGATACCAATTTCAAAGTTCTGGGATATCCAGCCAACTTATACTTGTAATAGAAAGCTAAATCAGTCTCACCACATGTTCACCAATGTGAAATGGAATATTAAAAAATGTTTCTTTTACAGCCAAATGTCTTTTCTTATACATTTGTAATTTAAAAATAATTCTATTTCTTTGATAAGTTATCTGTTGAGGTTCTTTGCCCATGTGTTTTCACTTTACACATAGCTGTTAATTTGCCTGTTACTTTTGGATGCATGTTTTTTTTTTTAAAGATTTATTTATTTATGCATACAGAACTGGGGTACAGGTCAGAGGTGCAGGGGCAGCGAGAGGCTTCACCAGAGACAGAGTGGGGAGCAGATGGATGAAGTACACTGCTGAGGGGAGCAGCGGGCGGGCCAGGAGAGGTCTGCCATGCTATGTGGTCTCCTCCGGGGCAGGCAGGAATCGAACTCATGCGGAAATGGCTTTAGCTTCTCAGTGCTGTGCTTTAACCCGCTGCGCCACCAGGGAGGGTCTGGATGCATGTTTTATAGAAAAATAATTCATATGTTGCTTTGGTGGCTCAATTTGTGTTTGGTGACTTTTTTCCTTTGCTTTTATCCTCAAAAAGTCCTCTCCACTCCAAATCTGCTAAATGATAAGAATATAATTTGATTTTCCTCCTTTCTAATTTGTTTGTTGACTAGTTCCTTCATTAGTCTGGGATGCTCTCCTCATCTCATTTTAAGTTATTTAATACCTGAGCCCACTTTCAGAACTATCTTAACTCTATCTTAATATACCATTGTAGTACTGAAACAGAATTTTAAATCTTTACTTCTAAACAGAAGTACTTGTACAACTCCAGGCAAGAGACGCTTTGAGCTTCAACTGACTCATCTGTAAAAAGAAAAAACCTACTTTATAGACTGATTTTGAAAATGAGATAAAATTGTGTTTGTAACAAAGCATATATTAAGTACTCAATAAATGGTAGCCATTATCATTATTAGTATTATTCCATTACTTTTTCTAATTTCTGTTATTATTCCATTGTGATATTATTCCATTATGTGTGTTATTATTCCATTGTGATAATTTCTGTTATTATTCCATTGTGTTAAGGTGGGCTTAACTAAATCACTATAAGAATGCCTAACAATAGCGGGGCTGTCTCCATAATCTTGAAGGTTTGTTTATATTATCATAATACATTTTGTGTGATCAAGAAATTGATTCAATGATAAATTCTTCAACAGTTAACTTTACTAGGTCCCACTTATTAGAACTACAACAAAACTTCATTATTTTAAGTGATTAGTGCTAATAGCTATGTTTGGAATCAGAGTTAGAGAACCTGGAGATTGGATGACAAGTTGATAATAATAGTGTTTTCATACTTTTCTGTTGCTGTGGGAGAACAGATTAAATAGCAAAGTCAGGGAAGGAGATGGAATGACAAATATGGGTTTTGTTCTAAGCCTATAAACAAAATCTAAGAAGAAACTTTATGTCTGTAGTTTCTAGATAAGAATTCTTATCTATCCCAACTACCACAGAATGAATTTTAATTTTGATTAATTAGGCTCACTCAGCTCATGAAGAGGGTGATATTCTCCCTCAAAGGTGATACTATTATACTGATAAAAAGATTACAACTGTATAGAAAACAAACGAGAGTCTTATTCATGAGTTAAAACAGCAAGATAAATAACAAACTGAAAATACCCAGTGTGGGGGAGACTGAAGAAAAAAGAACATTTTTGTCTTTCTGGAGGACAAGTTGGTAATACATAACAAAATTTTAAGAAAGAACATTTTATTCAGGACATCTAGCTAGCTGAATCTGCGAGTTTTCCCCCTAAGGATATAAACATATGAAAGTATAATGATATATGTACAAGATTATTTATTATTTACATTAGCAAACAACATTTACAAAAGCAAAGTGTTGAGAACAAAAATTCTAAATGTTCATCAGTTGAAAGTGGTTTCAGAAATAAGGGTATATTTGTGTCTGTCTCTAAATTTACTTCCATGGAAAGATGGCCATATCATTGAGCTAAGGATATCTCCTAACATGTCAATAGCAGATATGCCTATCATGTAGAACTTCAGGTGGTTTATATTTTCTCCTTTACACTTAACTGTATTGCTTTAATTATTGCAGTAAAATTTTGTTCTCATTTGGGAAAACAAAACACAGCAATAACATTATGTGACAAATAAGGCTGATGATAATAGCTACATGTTCACTGTTGCTGTCTCTAGTCTTTCAGAGGCCACGGTTTTCTTTCTACTTTGCTCCATTTTCCAAATTGTCCATTACTGAGCATAATTACTTTTAAAATGAGAAAACAATCACATGCAATGATGGGGATTATAACCTGGCAGGCCCACAGGAAGCCCACAAACTTTCCACCTGGCTCCTGGGAAGACTCCTTTGCAGTTTAAGGGCCGAGGGATGACTTGACTGGTTACTCGCAAGGTTGGTTCCCTTTTGCCTTAGATCTCAAGGGGCGGGGACCTCGCCACTGACGCTTCCATATCAGTTGATATGTGGTGGCTTCTCTAGTCGCAACATTCATCCCTGAGTTGCATGTTCTAGACTAATTTTTTAATTTACAAATTAAGGTATTTTCAGTGGTTAAGTTTTGAAAGCTAAAGTAGAAAGAAGCAGGGAGATTACAATTCCATCATTGGAGTAAATGTTAATGTTTTGACATCTTTTCAATCTTAATTTCTTAATATACATTTCCTAATTTCTTAATAATACAATTTTTTAAAAGATTTTATTTATTTATGCATACAGAAATGGGGTACAGGCCAGAGGTGCAGGGGCAATGAGAAGATTCACCAGAAACAGTGGGGAACAGAACAGGCCGATCAACAAAGTACTCTGCTGAGGGGAGCAGCGGGCAGGTCAGGAGAGGTCTGCTGCACTATGTGGGTCACCTCTGGGGAGGGGATCAAACTCACACTGAAGTGGCCACAGGTTGGCTTGGCTTAGCTTCCTTCGCAGGGCAGTACTCCAAACCACTGACCACCAGGGAGGGCCCCAATAATATAGGTTTTAATTCCTTGATATACGATTGCACATCTCTTTTCCATTGATCATTACTAGTGTTTCCCTGTATCGTTGAAAACTCTTAAATATATGTTTAATAGCCCGAGCCCAATTATTTTAGATGTATCATTTATTAATTCCTGTGTGATTTGAAATTGAAAAACTTTTTTATAAGATCAAAGTAAGTTTCTTACAGGAACCATGAGAAAGATTCCTCCCCACAGCCAGGGCCTAGATCTAGTTGTTACCATTAATTGTATCTCTCCACCATCAAGCACCCCTTCTGACTACCCTACTCCAGCACTCTCTTGACCTCACAAGTGTATTTTTAAAAAATACACTAACTTAACATTATTGCGCTTAATCATCTGCCTCATACCCTCATTTTCTTCCTTATCCAGACAAAATTGTGTAGTCATTTATTTCAGTCACCCTCATGCTCCCACCTCAATCCACTGTGCTAGCTGAAATCCCAAGCCAGTTAAACCCAACTCTGACATCTCTGCATCTCCAACTGCAGCCAAACAAGTCCTCTTATATAATGTTGCCTCTGCAGACATTCTTGATGCATTTATTCCCTCTTTTACTTTTCCTGCAACTGCCCTATTTGGTGACCATACAGCTGCTACTTAGGTGTCTGCTCTTGCCCATCCATCCTCCACTCAGTGGTCAATCCTGTACTCCTTTGGGGCGGCTTCACTTAAGATGCTTTTCTCAACTTCCTGACCTCTCTCTTGACTTCCTTTTGTTCTCTCCCTTCCCACCCACCGACCTCTTTCCCCAACCCCCCAAGGAAAAGGAAGATGAAAATGAACTAGCACAGTGGGTGTAGCATCTAGAGGCTCAGATTCCTGTCCTGCTGTGTGACCTTGGGTCAGTCGCTTCACTTCTCTGGTTCTGAGTTTCCTCCCTATACAACATTTGGTTAAATAAACATGGAGATAATTTAACCCAGCTTTTAAAACTAACATGATTCTGAAAACTTAAGAAAGGAAAATTTTAACAGCCCCACTACCTACTTTCCTCATCATACCATCCTACTTCCATCGCTAAGCTAAGATAATGTCAACCATCTGGAGAATATTGTTATTTTAGTGCTGAGACTGTCCTTGGCCCATCCATGAGTCCCACTGGGTAGCCATAATGGAAATCCAAACACTCACCGTGAATTTCTCATAGAGCTCATAAGTCAGGAGGGGGTTGGGCAGCTCCCTGAAATATAACTTGCAGAGTGAGCCCACACAGTGGATGTCCTGGAGGTACACTTCTCTTGTCAGATCTGGACATTGATCTGAGCCAAACTCTTGCCTGAAACAACACAGACGGAGACATAACAATCCCAGGGAACATGTGTTCCATGTCAGCAGCTGCTTGGCTGCTTAGGGGTAAAAAGACCCTAAACTGCTGATCTGACTATATTTGTGGCCTTTACTTGAAGAGCCTACTGCAGGCCCAAGGAAGCCATGAGAAAACTTCCACTCCAGGTCTGGATCTTCCCTATCAAAGCCACTGGGGTTAGAAAGACATACTGCCCATTTACACATTGCGGCATTATGTCCACAGCCTCAGTTATGTACAGTGGGAAAATAGGAAAGCAATTTGGGAAAACAGCCTGTTGAGAATTCAGTTTTTCCAAAATATTGTTCTAAATGAGCTTCTCTTTCTTGGAGGAAAGACCAAAACCAGGGTGAGTCAGATTTGTTATCATTCATCTCCATATATTCTTGTCAACAAACTTGTTTTATCTGGAGGACCAAATTCACGGTTTGAGAACTTTAACTGCATGTCTTTGATGCTGAATGAAAGCTTTCAGGCTGCCTGATAGTGATCCCCACAGGATAAACGAATTATAAATATTTTCTTAACCAATCTATAGAGTTGTCTGGGAGCACCATCTGATTTCAAGTCTCATTTCTAATTTAAAAATATTTCTTAACAAGCTTACATAAATATATAACCTTGGATAATGTTATAATCTGTTTTAAAAGTGCTGTATTTGTGTTTTAATACAGAAGGGAGACTGCTCCAAAGTATTTACTTGCTCAGCAAAGCAGTAACAACGTCCATGGGAACCTTAGAGACTTGTAAAACAGCTGGCTGCCTGCTTGCCCAGAGCCTGGTTTTGCCCCTTTAAATAAAGGACAAGAAAGTCCCCCGTGCTTTTAGGACCTAAAAGGAACTGAGTGGGGCCTTGAAAAGAAAACCATGCAATGCTCACATAAATTCTTAGCTGTGTGGTTTTTTTCAAGAGGGCAAAACAAGAACAATCTATAGCCTACTCATTTATTTAGCTAAAAATTTTTCTTGTCAAGGCTAAGATTAATCCTGAAATGGAAAGGAATTAGTCAGGACCCAAGTGTCATTCCACTGTACCAACTACTGTGTGGTATACTTCAGTGCTAAGTGCTGGCCATAAAAAAGCATTTGCTGGGAAACTCTAAAAAATGATGCACTAGTAAATTAATCAAATTATGTTAACACATAAATCCATTAAAGTCCATGACTGCAAATAACCAATTATTTTTAACAGGCATCATTTCTCCTAGAGTAAAATGAATGCTTTATTATTTTCGTGTAAGTTGGCTGAGACTTGAAAGGGAGGGGCAGAAAATCAAGTAGGAGTAAAAAGACAAAAAAATGAATGACTTAATTATTTATTAAATTTTACATATTAATTTTATAATAAGACTATTTTTATTATTTTCAAATCAATACTTACACCTAAAGAATACACAATAAATAAAATAGCACAAAAGTACTTTTGGTGCTGAAGGACAATATGCAAAATATATAAACCTAATGTTTTAGTCATTAAAAAGTATATGTATTACTAATGCTTAGCTCTGAAATATACCAATGTGTGTATATACATGTTTATATATACTTTGATATACTTTGTATATACACTGTACATATAGATCCTCTGTGTATATAATACACATAACTCCACATATGTGTGTATATTTATTTGTTTTATTATATAACACATAAAACACATCTGTATTTTCTGTGTACATTACTGTTCTCTTAATTAAATGTGATAGAAATTTCTTACAGATGTTTCCATAGGATTGGAAATAGGCTCATTCATCAATACTTTTTAAAATATCAGCACCAATTAGGCAAATGCATGCTCATGTAGACCTGATTTCCCACCAAGATGAAATATCAAATGTTGAGTGTGTGCCAACAAAAAGTGCTCATCCAAATTCAAGTTCTGAGCTCTCTGTAACAGGGACCTCGCTGAGCTCTGGCTAGGTGAGTAAGTGGTAATAAAACATGTTTTCCTAACTTGTAATTGAAATCATTTGAGTTAAATCAGATCCACCAAGAAGGAGCAACCTAGTGCAAGTCTAAGAAACAGACTAATAAAAGCCTTCAGGAGATTTGTTGGAAAGAATTACATCAGGCTAAAGGACTTCTTGATTAGATTAAGGACAGTTAGGCATCTGAAAACATCAGCACTTGACTTTAGGCCCTGTCACTTCCTCTCCTCCCTTTAGGTTTTTAATACTCCCAATACCTGTGGACAGAGGAAAGAGGGTGGAGGAAATCTTTTGCGGGTGATGGTTTTTGCTTACCTTAGTCGTTGTATGTTTGAGGTGACTCCTGAAAGTCGGTAAATTCCATCCACAATGCCGTGAGTCTCTATAAATTCTGCACAACTCTTCAGTACATATGGAACTATGTAAAGGAAAAAAAAAATGTATTACTATAAATCTGACTGTCAAAAAGATACTCTTTTTGGGCCCTCCCTGGTGGCGCAGCGGGTTAAAGCACAGCACTGAGAATCTGAAGCCACTTCCGCATGAGTTCGATTCCCGCCTGCCGCCGAGGTGACCACATGGCGAGCCAGACCTCTCCTGGCCCGCCCGCTGCTTCCCTCAGCGGTGTACTTCGTCGATCTGCCTGTTCTTCTCCCCACTCTGTCTCTGGTGAAGCCTCTCACCGCCCCTGAGCCTCTGGCCTGTACCCCAGTTCTGTATGAATAAATAAATAAATCTTTAAAAAAAAAAAAAAGATACTCTTTTTGAAAAATCCAGGTACCTTCAAGAAGTAAGTATGGAACCATGTGAGTTACAATTGGAAACAATTACTTCTAAGTAGTAGATAATGTTTTCTTGTAGGGTTTTGTTAAAGTTCAGAAAACTCGTGTTTTCTGAGTTGTTTTTTTAAGTATGTGAAAAATATGCAGAAATTTAGATTTTGAAATCAGTGATGACCTTGAAAATCCCACAACTTAAATCTCTTCATTTCGCTGGTTCTTCAATGTGGTCTTCTGACCAACCTCTCCTGGGAAATCGTTGGGAATGCAAATTCCCAGGCTGGTCTCCAGACCCACTGAATCAGAAATGCTGGAGGTGGGGCACCTAGAAGCCTTCTAGGTGACTGCTGCACACTAAAATTGGGGACCCATTGTCTATTTTACACGTGAAGACCCAGGCACAGGTATATTTGTGTACCTTTCTCAAGATTACTTGTTGCTTATGAGAAGTTATTAACACATGAGACGAGTCTTAAGATATAGGTAGGCAGTGGAAAAAACACAAAATCAAATCTACAATGTGAATTTAGCTATTTAAAAGAAAATTATAAAGGAACATGATAAGAAGAAAATCTACCAGAATGTTAAAGGTGATTAAAGTGCTAAAGAAGTGTTTGCATTTTTTTAAGGTGTGAATCAACCCTCTTGTCCTCCCACCATCACCAGATGGGTCAAACCAGGCATTGATTAAAAGGATCACAAATAAAGACCAACATGGCCACTTGAATTCCTGCCATGAAGAGTCACGGTCTGACTACACTCTTCTTTCTTGGACTGAACTGGAACCAACACAGTGACTAAGAAATGGCAGCCACAGGTCTTCTGGATGGTAAGGAGAGAACAGCAAGTCAATTGTCACTTTGGTCCCTGGACGGACCCCCCAGAAGCCCTGAGGAGAGTGCTATGAGCAGTGGCTTGCATGGTACTAGTTCTAATGCTAAAGTCTTCAGGCTTAGGAGTGGTGTAGGAACTCCATGGAGTACTTCTTGGCTCAGCACTGTGCTCATTCCCCCTAAAACACACCCAATCCATGAATGATCTAGTAGACTAATTATCAACCTATTAATGCTTAATACACATGATCATGCCTACACACAGTTCCAGGTTGGACTAGACTTTCCATGGATGACACTGGGTGTTTAAGCACTACATTCTTCCTGGATTCTGTATGACAATACTGTCTAAACCTCCCACCATTTCCTGCAGCTACTAACTACATGGACATGGTCACTAAAATTCCTCATACTTACAAGTAGTCCACTTGTCTGTCAAAGGTCTTCCACCCCAGGGTACTTTCTTCTAAGACACAGCCATAATTTTTGCTTCTATCCTCCAGAATTGAGGCGAGGCCTCAATTTAGAGTTTAAGTTAGCTGAGAAGAGGGTAGGGGTTGGAACTACTGAGGGCAGGCTACAGAGGTAGACCCACTGGCTACATGAGTACAGGTTGGGCATGAGTATGATGGGGAGGGACTGAGTGTGAGCAGGGATCGTGAGTCTCTACCTGGCTTCAACTAGAAGGGCTCTACTCTCATCTGTTTTATGAAATAAGGTTCTTGGTGAGATGCTTGTCTCCCACTTCCATGAGAAGCTCTTTGTAGATTGTCTCATGCCTATAAACAATCACTTGGCTGTATTTGTGTTTGTTTGTTTAATGCCTGTTTGCACAAGAATAGTTGACTCTTTTCTCATCTCACCCAAGCTATTGCTCAGTAACCTGCCACAGGTGGTATATGGTGTCCAAACCCATGTTTGGACAACTGCCTAGGCAAGTTTGGGAGAAAATATGTAATATTTGTTTCTCAGTGTCCACATCTATAAAATGTGGGGTCAGTTACTTGTCACTTTGATCCCTGGACACGCCCCCCAGAGGTCCTGGGGAGAGTGCTATGAGCAGTGGCTTGCATGGTATTACTCAGATCTCTAGCACTAAAGCCTAAGTCTAGCTATGAATGAAATCTGGCTATGAGGATAACATAGCGAGAATTAAAGTCATCAGTATAAACATTTAGCACAGACCCTAACATATAAGAAGCAATCCACAATGAGAGTCATTATTTCTACTTGTCTTTTATCTGTATAAATTTATAATTTAGTGAGATCAATCTTGGTGAAAATGGAGCTTGCCTCCTCCCATCCAATGGGGACTTGGAGTAGAGATGACCAACCTCTTACCAGTCAGCATTCATCTCTACTCTTCAGCACAGCTTTTGCCTCCTTTGTTTAAATGTTTCTACTTAAAGGTAATTTGACTCAATGATGTCTCTTTTGTGTATTGAGTTGTGTCTTCATGACACCAAGGTAGCAGGATACCAATGTGTCTAGAGTCTAAGTTAGCAGGCCCAGAGCTCTTTGTCCTTGGAGTAGTCTGAACTCTGAGTTTTTGCTAAGGTATATGGCTATTATGGCCGGCAGGGAAAAGTGGACTTAAAAGTGCTGAGCATTCATAAGGATACAAAGACCAAAGCCTTCAACTGGAAGGGCCTTTATAAAGAATCCCACAACAGGGGAAGTACAGGGCCACCAACCTGTCCTCTCCTGTTCTCAGACAGGAGACCTCCCAATACCACAACTCTCTGCTGTGGCCCCTCAGGCTCTGTTTGTATTAAAGGTGGGGAAAACACCAGAAGGAGCCCCGTCATACATTTACTCTGGCTTTGGTACAGAGGCCCTAGAACCTCTTGTCCACAGCTCTGTTTAAACAAGAGACAACATTAAAACAACCCAATGGAAGAACATGGTCCTAATCCCTGAGGAGTGTTAGCTTTCCTGATTCTTGTCTCAGGTCGAATTTGACAGTGTGGGAATTCTTTATACTCAGTACACGGGAAAGGAGCCATTTAGACTCTGTAATTGTCCAACTGCAGGAACCAGAGCAGTGGTTCTCTGGCTGTGGTTCCCAGGTCAGATCTGGAAGCAGCCACAGCCTCCATGTAATTTTAATATGGCTAAAGATGAAGACCGTTAGGCTAAGGCAGAGCGTCTCATACTTTAATGTATGTACAACTCACTGGCATCTTGTTAACATACAGATTCCAGTTGGGAAAAATAGGGAGAAAGTCAGTAAACTTAGGTTTGTAACAAATTCCCAGATGACGAGGATTTTGCACATCTGTAGCCACACAGAGTAGTACCAGTGGATAACTGTAGACACAACCAAGTCTACTCTCAAAGTCTCCAAACCCAAATTTGTTGGACGCCAAACCCATGCTTTTCTCACGATACCAGACATGAAGATGAGTAGAAAACACCCCGAGCCATGCCTACCTGCCTCACAACACCCCCCCACCCTCAACCAGGAGAACAGGTTCCTTGAGTACCAACTTGTGTCCCATTTGAGAAGTCCTTGGTGCCTCCCCTTGACTCCCCCAGTGCCTGACATTCTAGCACCGTGGGCCCCATGCTAAGGTGGGGATAGCTTTTAGGTGGTGATAGCTGTGGTTGAGACCTAACTTTAAATTCATTTAGAAAAAGTTACAAAAGCAATGTATGTTGATTAATAATAATGAAAAAAGATACATAAGGATAGAGCACAGAGTGACTGTCTTCCTTTTAAACCTCCTTTCCCTTCAATGACAAAAAGATGACACACATCGAAATCTAATAATAGTTATTGTTATACAATTGTGGGAATAAGTTATTTTTGCTCGGGTATATTTTTATTTTGCTTTTTTCTGAATTTTCTCTAATGAGGTTATAGCAAAAATGGTTTTTATTTCTTTGAAGAAAGGGTTTTTTGAAAAATAAATTTCACTAAAGCAGACAGAGGGTTTTCTAAAGTCAATGAGATGATTTTTTAGATGCTTGTTGAAGTGCTTTCCAATGATGCTGTTGAGGTCTTGTTGGTCAATTGTTAAACTGTGGTGTTTGCTAATCTGCTGATGTGACATAAGCAAGACTTAGCTCTGCTCCACAGCTGAGCGGGGCTTCTAATGGCAGACTGCTTGCTGGAGTCCCCTTTCTCTCCCTCACTTCCAGGGTCTCTGAGGCCAAGTCACTTAGCTCTTAACTGTAGAAGTGTCAAGTCCTCGCTCGGTCATTATCCTGACTCATCACAGCTGGGCTGCTTAGTCTCTGCTCTCAACACACCCACTCTTCCAATTGACAGAGATTCTGTTACCAAAGTGGATGTGATGAGGGCAACCCACTGGGCTCCAATCTTTGAACTCTTTACCACTATTTGACCTAATACAACCCTCATAACCACCTTTTAAGGGAGCTATTAATCTCTGCTTTAAAAAAAAAAAAGGAAACTGAAGCTCACTGGTCTTAAGTAACTTGGTCAGCATGGAAATACCAAGCAAAATATGTGAAGAGCCTTAAAGAGGCAAAGAAATGTGATAGAAGTTCTTCTAAAAAGATTACACCTGGTGGATGGAGTCAGGCAGGACTTTTGAATGTTAAGCAAGAACAGGAAATTGGGTGCAATTATAGAGAGCTGCATGAGGGGGACCATGTTTGAGAAAGCTGAGATAGGACCTTCAGCCTCAGGAACTCACAATGTTGTGAGGTAAGTAGCTAAAAAAGGACAAACCAAGGCTGATAATAAGAACTCTGATACTGGTTCACAGGGTGATTTGAGATGTTACGATGCATTATGATGTAAATAATGCTGTGTGATACAGACTATAATATGCAGCGTGTATTGATACATGCTTGGCATATACTAAGTGGTCGCCAGTGGGGCTGGAGCAGGAATCCTATACAGTTATGAGTGTCTCAGTCATTTTTTGGTCAGTGATGAGTCATATACATAACATTGGTCCCAGTAGGTTCCATCCATCTACAGTAACATACAGCCTAATTGTGCAGTGGGCTAGATCACGTAGGTGTGTGATTATACTCCATGACGTTTGCACAACAAAATTGCTAATGACGCATTTCTCAGATATATCCTCAAGCAAGGAATGACTATAAACAAGATAGGAAAGAAATAATGTGCTGAATCCCAGGAATGTTGACTAGACCAGTCTAGTGGAAGAGAAACATTCAAGTAAATAGGGGGTGTTTTTAATGGACTTAGGAAGATTACATTTTATCTTGATCTCCACTGCTAGATAAGTCTTTCTAAAACTCAACCTTGAAGATAAAGCTCCCCTCCTCCAAAATACTCAGTGGTTCTTTATTGCCTGTAGAATAAGACCCAGTTAAGACATCTCTGGGACTAAGACCTTCAGCTGCATTATCATAACTAACTGAGGAATTTTTCCTTTTAGGGACCAGGCCTTGGAGAATGATGGGTGGGGGAAGGAGGTAATTTGAAGGAAAAGACTTGCTTCAAACATATCACTCTGAAAAGAAATGATAAGGTGCTCCTTTAGGGTCAATGGCGAGAACACACTGTTCTTTGTCAAAGGGAAGTGAGAAGGCTCATTCATTTCTAGGTTTTGTTTGAAATTTCTTTAAGAAAGTTTAAGGCTCAGAGATTAAAGGCTGGTGGAAGGGGGTGGACTGTCTGGACCACATATGATCATCAATTTAATGGGCAAGTGGAAATAGCCAAAGAGGGACTGTCACAAGGCACTGGTGGAGTGTGTGGCTGGGGGAGGAAGGTGGTTGTGGCTGTGAGGAAGGCCAGTGTTCAGCACAGAAAAGGGGTGGGTGTGACCAGGTGACTCAGAAACCTGGGAGAAACTTGCATGTGGCCTTGGGCTTAGAGCTGACCCCGTTCACCTTGAACTCAGGTGCAGAAGGGTTTTGTGGCCTTGCTAGTCTAGGCTTTGCATATACTATGAAGATTTTTTCGGGGGGAGGGGGCTCATCCTTTCTACTGTCTGACTTTGTTCTCATATGACTGTCAGGTGAAATCATTCACTGCTTCGGGTTGCTCCCTGATGACAGGATGATGTGTCCATCTCTCCCAGCATCCACCCAGGCCCAACTTGTGAGCATCAATTTCCTTCTCATTACCAACAAATCATTTAAACCCTCAATTTAACAGCATAAAGACCCAGTTAGCTTGGATCACCTGATGAAGACTTTATTTCCTGAACTAGCAGCCCTCTTCCCTGCCACCTGTTCCTTGGGCTGCCACCCAGAGGAGGCTCTTCCATGGTCACAGGGGAAAGGAGAACCCCTTGTGTCCCCAGAGAGCCAGAAGGTGTGAAGAAAGGAAAGATGTGTACTGAACAGGCTGCTGAGAGATAAACAATATAACTGTAGGCTCTACTAACACCAATCACTTCAAAATGAGGACAATGTAAATTTTTTCATGTCAGAGTGCATGCAGGGCACCTATGTTTTTGTCTGCCTGATGGGTGATCATGAAGTACACTAACCAAATGCTGTGTGTGTCTGCCCCATGTTTACCATCACTATTTCATTAAATGCCCACAGCACTGAAATTTAAGCTTTATGATTTCTATACTATAGTTGGGAAAATGAGATTAAATGTAGCTAGATGAGTTGTCCAAAGTCAAGCAGCTTGTGAGAATGTTGGGGTGCGATTGTGAATCAGTTTAGCTTTCATGCACTTTCCCGAACATTTATAAACACAATCTCCAAGCCAGGGAAACTGAGGCATCGAGCAGCTAGAGAGTAAAGATGATTTCTTGTCTAATATCAACTTGATGAGAGAGAACTGGAGACAAGGAGTTAAGAAACCCAGGTTCTAGTCCTGACCTCCAGGTATTAGATTTCAGAACTTGAGGAGATGAACTGTTCTCTTGGAATGCCTCAGGTATCTCACAGGTGCTAATGCTATGTACCTTTGAGTTAAAGCAACAGGAACTATGTGTTCTGAAGCAAAAAAAAAAAAAGAAGCCACGCCTATCCTCAGACTTCATCTATGCTAGGAGCAGTTGCGCATCTACAGTATTGCTAATGTTTCTTCCAGTTCTAACATCCCATAACCTGTCAACTTCCTGGATGAAGCCAGGGAGGTAAAGATGCTAAGAAGGTGGGTGAGAACTCCACCTGCACATGCTGAAGCCCTATTCTTGCCACTTTTGCTTTATCTCTCAGTCTTCCAAGGCAGAATGTGAGAATTATTTTTGTTTGTTAGTTTTGTTTTTGTCAAGGACTCCACAACTTGCCCCACCCCGATGAACGGAAATCTGTGCTAAATAAATATAAACTTCAGTCTCAGAAGGTTTATACTTTTGCCCTTTGGTAGGACAGACTCCTATTAACCCCATTGCTATTTTTATTATCATGGAGGCTGGCGTCCTCCAGGGACTTTGACTGGTGCTGAGTTCATCTGCAGTCTCCGGACTGATTTGACCGTACCTGAGAGTGAGGAATAACCTTCTCTTGCTTATTATACCCTCTGGTCTCTCCAGGCAGCTCAGCTTCCTAATGGTTTCCAGACCTATGGCACCATGGGTTCTTTTCATTTTATTGTTTTCTTAAATCAATTTTGTTGATGAAAGATGAGGAGTATTTAGAAACAGCAACTTCTTCCTTAGCTGGCTAGGTCTATTGGAAGAGCAGCCAGGTAGCTCTTATCAGTGCCTCACTGCACTCCCGCCCCCCAGCATCCTTTCATTTCCTGCCCAATATTCCAGAGCTACAGGCAGCCATTGTTTCCAGAACCGCTTTGCTTGGAAGCCTGGGTACCGCGTGGCCTCCCAGTGCTTCCTGTTGTTACAAGGCCTCTTTTTCCTGCTGAAAACAACGGCACTTCCCTGCAGTATGTAACCCTTTTTGGGCAACTCATTTCTTCCATTAGCTCATTCAGTGCTTCAAGTGCTGGGTGCTCACTAAATGTATTTGGTTTGCTTTTTATTATTATTATTATACATGTACTGCATGTAAAAAAAAATAAAAAAAAAAGAAAAAAAAGAAAAAAAAAAACAAAGCCCAAACCCCCCCCCAAGAACTGAAAACCCCTTGGGGGTTGGGCCTTAAAAACAAAAAACCAACTAAAAAACCAAAAACTAACAAAAAAACCAAGGGTTGAAGAGGTGACCATTTTCAATGACTAAAATGAAAGCAGGGGGGCCTGCCTGGAATACCTCTCTCAAATATTGGCGTAAGTCCCCAGTAGCTAAAGAAAAATGCAGAATCCAGGAAATTCTACAGATTTTCACAACATACTACCTTTGGAAAAACTGAGAAAGATTGTCTTTTAGACATGCAGGGGCAGGGGCAGTGGCAGTAGCAACACTGTTGGGGGTTTTTAGGACTTGGAGCCTCTTAATCTCACCCCCAGGTGCCAGAAGGAGTTTTTAAAACACAGATCTGTCCCCAGAGAAAACTAAGGTCCTTAGCAGGGCATGCTGGGTTCTCTATGATCACTCCCCAACATCAGCTCCCTAGTTCCATCCAAATTCCCCACAGTTCCCTGAAGACTACCTCTCATGCCTTTGCATTCTCCTTCTAACTGAAATGCACCACTCCCAGCACTTTTCCTGTAACCTCGAATAAAATAAATTGCCAACAAGACAGAGATCTAATGATTTGTCTAGAATTCTGGACACTATTTTATGATACAAATTACAATACCCAAATATCGGTGTGTTTGTTTTTCAGTCCCAGGGAACATAGTTGAGGGAAAGGATGCAAAATACTTTGGAAAGTAACACTCCCTGTTCCCCTAGCTTTCTCTCTGAATCCCTGACACACCCCCAAAAAAGATATGCTCTTACAGAGAGACTTCTCCTTTACCTTGCAGGAATATAATGTCCTTTTTCTAAAATCAGGCAAAAACTAGCAGTGATATGGGGCTTGTTTAAAAAAAAAAAAAAAAAAACAACAAGGGATGATGATATTCAAGCTTTTATCCTGAGTTCTTGCAACTCAAAAAATGACTTAGATTTTCTAAGAAGAATTAGGATTGTCTCAAAAGCAGATATGGTAATGATCCAAGTCTATTCACTCTCCTCACAACCATTATAACTCTGCTGTCAGTGCTGACTCTACAAACACTTTTCACAAGGTGTATTTATGATTAAGGCTCTGTGCTGAAGATGGCACTGTGGAAAGTTGGCGTGAATTGGGACCATTTAAAAATGAAACCAGTCAGTCATTTTCATAACAATTATCTTAGGGGAACTTGGTTAAACTGCCAACTTCCCAAGAAATCTGGGAAAGAGTATTTTTTGAAAGGACTAATACAAGCAAACTTCTACCTTGTGACCCCTTCGCCTGACCATTTCATGATTAAAAAAAAAAAAAAACAAAAAACTTTGCCCCTTTTGGGGACACATTTTGGATTTCTACCCAAATCTGTGCCCTCAAAATGCACAGATTTATTTGATCTCAAATAAATGTGCTTTATTTTATTTAATGTCCTCTTAAATTTTAGATTAATAGCACAAAGGATTACTGTTAGATTTCTGGACATCTTTTTAAGAGGAGGAGGCAGACATAAATAATATAAAGGATATAGATAACTAGTAAGGAAACGCAAATTTAGTGTTTAGACACCTTTTTTTCTAGAGTTAGAAGAGCTAGGTATCAAATAGTTCTCTTTAGCATTTGATTTCTAACTTTTATTCCCCAAGCTTTTTCTTATCAGCTCTAGAATTGGTATTTTCTGTCTGTGTGTTGTTTACAACAGAAAAACGTTGATGGCCAGCTTCAATGCAAGGGTGAGGGTAACTTAGTGATGGGCAGCTTTTAAATGGTAAATCTCTTACTCTGACCCATCTTTTTGGGTACACAGGGTACACAGGAAGGGAGCAGCAGCCTAGCAGCGGCTCCAAATGGAGACTGAATCCCTACTCAAGCTTTCACACGAGGAGGCCGCTGCAAAGCTTGCATGAAGTAAGTGATGACAAGAAACTGTTTTCAAAGGTGTGTCAGAATCAGTTACATCAAGGAGGCAACAAGAGGCAGAGGGACCTTCTGGTAAAAATATTAAAGACACTGAGGAGATGTATCTCCAGGTCCCTTCTTTTGGGAAGCTTTCCCTGACCCAAAAAGGAGGGAGTACTGTTGGATGATCTTAGTGCAACTGGCACACTGTTCATGCTTAATGGACTGGCTTCTGTTTTTGTGTTTCTAAACATCTGCTTTTTCCCCTATTCTGTAAACTCAAGAAGCTAGGTCTATCTTACTAAACTTCTGGAGAGTGCGCAAGAACTCAGCTTACAGTCTAGCATTTGTCCCAGGGATGTATGAGTGAGAAAAGCTGGTCAGATGTGCGAGCATCAACTATAATCCATGTAGGATGTGGCAAGAGATTATCACCTTACTACGGGCAATGCAAGCCTTTGGAGGGACTGCAAAGTGCATCCTCTGTCTCCACTGCTTTTTCCTTCCCAACTCCTGGTCTGTTTTTTCCCTCCCTGCTGCCTCACCCCCAAACATTTACTCACTATTCCTTCTCTCCACTGGTTGATCAACCTGAATGATGGAATTCAGGAACGACAGAAGTGGAAGGGTATTTAAGGTCATCTTGTGAAACCTGCTTGATTCAGTGTCAGGAAATTGTCTCCAGGAAGTTCCAGGACCTACCCAAGGTCACCCAGTTAACAATGATAAAGCCATAGAGTTGGAGAGAGACTGAAAAAATGGAACAGAAATAACTGAAAAGTGAGGAGGAGTTCCTTTCTGCCCAATTTTGAGGATTACAGTGGAAGCACCTAGGATTTCTTTCTCTATTACAGACTAACATGTTGGTGTCAGAAATAATTTAAAGTATTTAAACTTAGACATGCCCTTAAGCAGTCAAATCTAATTAAGTATGTTTACTGGATCCCATAGGTAAAGCAACCTTACTAGACTTTTGGAATTATAAGCACTACCCATGACCTCAGTTTACAATCAATCGAGTTAGTTCAAATACATGCAGTTAAGTTGTGGGTAAAACAAAAAATGTCAGAAGAGCTCTTTCGTGTTCATGCTGCTGCTGTCAAGCTGTTAAGTTCATATCTTTCTGGAGAGAGAGGAGAGGGAGTCAGCTGCCAGAGGCTGACTCTCCTCATCTACAAATTTGATTTTTCTTCTAAAAAGTGAGTACCTGATCCTCAGCAAGGAGAAGGGCTTTATTTGTTTTAAAGATCTCCTGTCTTCTCATCTAAAGAGGGTGTAGGCTTGCATTGATGGTCCCAGTTTCAATTCCCTGAAGAGAAATGAAAGTAGCAGGCACGGTGGGCACGAAGAGAGAACTGGGGGTGATCTTGGGCTAGGGGTTCTGGTGGAAACAGGAAGGTATGCAGGAAGGACTGGTTGAGGAAACCTTAGGGGACTTCCAGGGAGGATTTCATTCTCTATGGCCAGAGTCACCTAGTGACCCAAGGGAGAGCAGTCAAATGGTGAGGACTCAGGCCCTGTGACTGCTTCTCAATCCATGGGGACTGGGAGACGAGAGAAGGCAGGCAAGTGGGCGCCTGGGTGTCCACAGACAAGCAGTGGGTAGGGCCATGCACCTTCCGTGACTTAGCCTTAGCTACAGACTTTGTCTGTGGGTCCCAGAGTTTTGATTTGGAATCACTTGTTTAGTTCACTTAGTCCCCTTTTCACTTATCTCTCCCCAAGTATTTGGGAAGAGGAACTGATCAAGGAAGAGAATGAGGGCCCTGTCCCAGTCCTGTCTGTCATGTAAGCCATGCTCAAATACCATCCTCACCATAAAGACTTCCCAGGTATTTTTTTGGGTACCCACTTGGATAATGGGTGCTAACGACATAATGGAAAGCCACACAAAAGACCTCATTTTCAGGGGGCTTGCAGTCTTGTGGGAGGGACTTCATCTGCATTAACCTCTTCTTCTACTCTTTCTGGGTAAGGGGATTAGTCCTGGAGCCCTTATGCCTGGGATCCCAACCCACGCATTGTCAGTCTCTACCAATGAGACATGAGCAAATCACCTGTAATTTGATGTCATTATCCTGCATGCCAGGTTCTTATTTTCATTCTGTTTAACTCCTTTCACTTTAAAATGTTTTCCAATTTGGGAAAAAAAAAAAAATATATATATATATATATATATGGCTATAAGGTTCCATTTCGTTAACTATAGACTGGAATCCATTTAAAAATCTGCCTCTTAGAGTCATTGTGATATGTAAATAAAATAATCCGTAAAGTGCTTGGAACAATAGTCTCAGTAAGGTCCCAGTAAGTATTAGCATCGGCCATTGTTACTTTTATTGTGATTATTGTTAGATGGGCTCTGGTCCTCTACCCTGTGTGGATCCTTAAGTCTGGTATTGTTGTGTTCCTAGCTTCTAGCACCATGGCTTGGAGGGAGATTCTCCTTCCATGTCCACTCAAAGGGATGGAGCCACAGGCTGTAGCCATTTGCAGAACAGCACAGGAGTGGACACTCCCAAGATACCAATACCTATCTTGTCTTAGAAGCACAGGAGAATGGAGGACGTTCTCCTAATCTCCGTCTGAGGAGAGTTGCCAGAGAAAATAAAAACGCCCAGTTAAATTTGAATTTCAGATAAGCAAAGAATTTTTAGTATAAGTATATCCCCAATAATGCATAGTGCATAGGTAAAACATAATGCGTTGTTTACCCAAAATTCAAATTTAGTTGAGCATTTTGGCAGTCTTCTCTCACACCCCATTTCCAACTCTCAGCCATCTACTGTTACTTTTAAGTTTCATCCCAACAAAGACACAACTGCAAATCTTCCCTGACTCCTGTTGGCTCCATGGTGGGTCCTTCTTTGCCTCTCTATGATTTATCTCCCACCAGCAGGAGGAGGAACTGAGAAAAGGGTCAGGGAGTAGACACATCAGGCAGCCAGCATCCCTACAGGGTCTGAGTTATCTGCATGTTCACTAGTGTCTTCAGGCTCGCCCACCTGCAGAGACAGCCCTTTCCCCCTGACCTCTGGGAGAAAATGGAGAGCAGGGATGAAGCAAGTCTTGATCCTTATCTGGGCTTCTCATCACATCGATTTCTTCATCCTCTAAGCTCACCTCTGCGTGGTCCACCTCCTAGACCACTTTCATCAGCTTCAAACATAGTTTTGATTTAATGAGTGTGTGCATGGGTGGGGTGTCTTTGCAGCAGCCTTTCAGAAAAGGAGACAACAAGATACCTAGATATCTCTGAGTTTAGATTATAAATGTTGGGAGTACTACACCCTCCCCCGTGTCCTCCCCCCATTCATTGGAGCATTGACTATGGGGCTAAGTACCTCATAAATATTGCTCCATTCAGGTCTTACAATCTTGCAAGGCAACTATTCTCATTTTACAAGTATAACTATTCTCGTTTTACAAATGAGAAATTAGGGCTGAGAGATCTACTTCCTCTTGCAGAATTGGCAAGTGGTGGAACCCATATTTAAGCTGAGTCTCTAAAACTAGTAATCCCATTCTTTTTAAAAAACCAAACAGCTGCATTTTATTGAATGCATTTTATACAATAGTTGCAGAAAATAAGTCTTTATCAGTGAAATAAATTACATTCCATCCATTTAAACAATAACCAGCTACTGTTTGTGCTTTTCTAGGTACTTCAGAAGTCATTACAATAATATCATTTTGGAGGGTGATAAATGAAAGTACTTTTAAAATCAATAGATGATTTCTATGTTACCTGAAAATTTGGCCACCCAAGAAAGCTTTTCCCAATAAAGAGGAATTATTTCCCATGGGTATTTTTCTTTAGCATAGCAGTTATGATATGGCCATGTAAACTTTTCCTTGCTGTCTCTTGAGTAGATTGTGAATTCCTGAGAAAAGGAGTCATAGTTGCTCTACCTCAGTATTAACAGAAGTCACAAGGCAACAAACCATTCAACATTCCATAAAATAAGTAGTGATAGATGTTTTCCATGAACATTTAACTATCTTCATTCACTAATTTTTCATGCTCTGCACACATTTAGAAGCTGAGATGATTATATCTTGTAATAGTACAGTTTCTTTATACCTTGAGTACCTCTGTGTGGAGTTATTTTATTTTCAAAGATGACACATTTCCTGGCATAGGAAACAACTACTATTCCTGAATTCTTTTCAACCCAAGGCTCAGCCAGCACCAGTTCTCACTCATCTCATTAGAAAACGACACTATGCTATCTTCAGAAGCCTGAACACTATACAGTCACTGAGCCCACCAGCCCTCTTTAAACTGATCTACATGGTGGACCTGCCAAAAAGCCTGCAATGAAAGATAGAGATTGCTTAAGAAGAAAACAATGCATTTTAAATCTCATTCATTGTAGCTTCTTCTTTGGCCTTCCCTTAAAAGGGAAGTCTTTCTTAGTTATTCTATGCAGCTTTAATTATTCTATGCAGCTTTCTCCCTCACTACAAATTTTTTGAGACAGTGTCTCTTTGAAAGATAAAATTCCATAGTAGTACCCAATTTCTGGCACTGCACATGCTTCTTTCTCCACAGCCTCTCCAGCACTTACTAGTAGCTGGGGGTCGTTTTAATGTGTGGCATTCTCACATATATGAGGTGCTATCTCCTCATGATTCCAACCCATATTATAAACAACGATGCATACTTTGCATGTCCCCATTGTGGTAATCCCACACTTAACCAGCTCACTATCCTGTTACTTTTTATGTTTCACCTTGGCTTTATTAGTGCTCAACCACTGCTGCCTGGGTGGTCACATGACCAACTGTGTGAGGTCTGTCTAGCCCACAGGAGCCATACCTCCACAGACCCACGTGACAAATGTTATCTGGACAATCCTATAGTCATAGTTTGTTTGATTTATAAAATTCATCAAAATATAACTTGTGATCAAATATTTTGTGGCTACTTACTAAAATTTTTTCTGTGTTTTTAATTGACAATGTTTGGGTGACAGGACCCAATTTTCATAGGCTGTGTGCTCCCATCTGCATTCTACATTTATTATGGTATTTGGGGTCATCACTTCCAGCGTAATTCAGGATTCAGCTGGCTTTTAGGAAACTGTTTTTGTGGGATTCTCAAATCAGAGCGTCTGGCTGGTTCCTGCTTTTTCAAGAACCTTACTGAAACATGCTCTGACCTTCAATTTTATGTGAACCGGCAGTTACCAGTGATCTCTGCATAGCTCTGAATATTCCATTGAGAAATTTATTTTTTCTTTTGATCTTGATGTACATTTGGTATTAATTTTTTTTGGTGTGTTTCCATTTACACATGAATGACCTCAGTCTGTTTTTAGCAGAGCACTGCTTGAGCTGGATGCGGATGCAGGGCTTACTAACAGAAAAATCCTTGAAGTTGCTGGCCTAGGAGAGGACAGGTTTTTTAAAGTACATATGGTTAAAACACACTCTGCTACACACACATGCAAGTCACAGCACATCAGGCTGTGAAACACAGAGGGACTTTGAGGAATGTGACAATGAATATGAAAAAAATAATAAAATAATCACCATCTTAAGAAAAAAGTGGTGAGGTCAGGTTGGGTACAAGCTATGATGTGTGGTCTGGTATGGATTAGACCGACATTCCAGGAGTGCCCAGAACTCCTTTCTCATGTCAGAAAGTGAGAGGACATCTGGGACACCCTTGAGAAGTTGCAGGACCATCTTGCTCACAGATTTCTGGCTGTTCCATAATACTGGGGATGGGGTTTTCAACTGAAGTATGTACTTGGATAGGCATTAAAACCTAAGAGGAAAGCAAGGCAGAATAATAATTTGGGGATTGCCTCTGATATCCTTGGCCTCATAGTCAACAGAATTAAGCTGCTCCAGAAAAGAACACTTGAATTCTTTCTGGAGATGGCAGCCTTGATTTGTGTGTGGAGACAGCATCTGCACACCCTGCTGAGAACTCACTGGGTACCTCACAACCATGGGTTTTGGGCTGATCTTCACAGGACCCTGTAAGTTAAGAATTATCATTTCCAGGAGGGAAGCAAGTCTCAAAGACAGAGGTCCGTCATTGCATCACATGGCTGTAAGTGACACAGGCTCTGTTCACCCAAGAAGCTACGGCTGTTTGATTCCTGGTAGGGTGAGGTCATGCCAGTTTTCATAGATGCTAGGGCTATTTCTGTATTTAAGTGCTCACTAAAAACTACTAGACTAATATGCGGCATTTGGGAGAGATGCTTCTGGAGACCTTTATGGATTTCCAAATTTTCAGACCCCTTAATTTATATGATAGAATGAGAACAATTCACCTTTAAGAGGTGGCTGACTGTTACTGAGCTCTACTCACCAGACCGTCAGTGTGTACCATAAATGTGTGGCTCAGCAAAATTGGAAAGGAGTATGTGGCCTGTATCTGATTGTGTTTTCATTCGCATTTCCCTGGTGGTTAAAGATGGAGAAGATCTTTTCAGTTGTCTATCCATTTGTATGTCCTTCTAGATGAAATATCTGCTTGTGTCTTTAGCCCATTTTCTAATTGGACTGTTTGCTTTTGCTTTTTACTGCTGAGATTTGAAAGTTCTTTATATATTCTACACTTTTGTCAGACATTTGTTTACAAATATCTCCTCTTCCTCTGTAGCTTGTCTTCTTACCTCTGATGGGTTTTAGTTTTCCTTTTATGGATTATGCTTTTGATGTATTTAACACCTAAGAACTCTTTGCCTATTCATAGAGCTCAAAGATTTTCTTGAATTTATTTTCCTAAAGATACTATTGTTGGAATTTTAGTCCCAAATTTTTTAATTAAATTTTCATAAAAAGTCTAGGTTGAGTTTCAATCTTTTGCCTTTGGAGATTCAGTTACTTCAGCACCATTTTATAAAAAGGCTCTTTTCCTACATTGCACTGCTATAGCACCTTTGTCAAACATCAGTTGGATATTATTTGCCTGGGTCTATGGCTGAATTCTCTGTTTGGTCTCATCTGTGTCTATTCCTTTGTCAGTCCACACTGCAGTTACATTATAGTAATGTACTAAAGCCTTAATTTTAGGTAGTGTGAGTCTTCCTATCTTCTTTTTCAAGATCATTCTAGCTATTTTAGGGCCTGTGCCTTTTTACATACACTTTATAAGTTTTTCTGTGTCAGAAAAAAAGCCTTGCTAAGATTTATATAGAGTTGTATTAAATTTTAGGGCCAATTTAGGGGGAGGCTGACATATTTCACATGTTGCATTACACAATCCTTTTGAGCTTGGCAGAACATGGACTATTGATTTACTCTTCCTCCATTTCTGTAACTGCCATCTGAAGGAAAATGTCATTAACTTTGTGTCTAAGGCTTGAACGACTTTATAATTTGGCTTTGGATTGAGATCCTCTGTTATCCCATTCATCTTACATAGCCTGCAGAAATAATGAACATTAAGCCCTCCTCCACAAAGTTCTTGTTCGAAAGTCTGAAATAGATATCTATTCCAGACCCTGGCCAGGTTTATCCTTCTCTTCAAATGCATCAAACTCCCACTTCTCTTTCAATCTTGACATGTCCAGGTAATTTATGACTCTGGGCTTTTCTCTATTCCTATAACTTAGCCAGGAATTCCTTCAACACTGCCAAGCAGTCTTCCCATTTTCTTCTACCAATTCAACCTCATTGCATGTAAAAAAAAAAAATGCCTATATAAACTGGTCATCTTTCACATGATCATACAAGGGTATGCATACCTAGTATATCTGACTCTTAAAGCAGATAACTTTTAATTTTCCTTTATATAATGGAAATTATTTCAGTTATAAGCCTATAATGTTAAGTTTATACAACAATTGCTTTTTTATTTTTGGTTCTTTAGTTTTAAGTCAGTTTACTTTAAAGGGAAAAGTAAAGTGTAATTTTAAGTAATGTTGTAACGTCAAAATCATGTGTAAAGGAATATGCTTTGGAGGTGGGTGTGGTATGGTGTTACATATCTGAGGAGGTGTGAACCTAGTCCTTTAAATCATACACACATTATTGTAAGCCAAGGCAATCCCAATAAAAAATAAAACAAAAGCTACTGGAAAAAGATACTCAAATTCAGTAAATATGTGCATTTATGAAACAAAAATATTATACCTTGCAGCTAATACATTGTTTCACTATTTTAAGTTTTAATCACAAATAGAACCCTCTAGTAGTCATATAATGATGTAAGTCCTGCTTATAATCACTATGTTATCATTGCTTTCTTCACATCTACTATGTAAATGTGGGGAATATATAATACCACAGGGGTTAGAGACAAACTGAATCTGAAAGGAACTCAAACCGTTCAAACCAGTATGGAATGATTATTAAAATGAACATTTGCGGGCCCTCCCTGGTGGTGCACAGGGAGTTTAAAGCATAGCATTAAGAAGCTAAAGCCCCTTCCACATGAGTTTGATCCCCACCTGCCCAGGAGGTGACCACATGGCGTAGCAGACCTCGCCTGACCCGCCTGCTGCTCCCCTCAGCAGTGTACTTCGTCGATCTGCCTGTTCTGCTCCCCACTCTGTCTCTGGTGAAACCTCTCGCCGCCCCTGAGCCTCTGGCCTGTACCCCAGTTCTGTATGCACAAATAAATAAATCTCTAAAAAAAAAAAAGAATATTTGCAGTTGGGTCCAAATATCCCTGGGGTGACGGTACAAGTGGAGGTCTCCAGGTCAAAGTTCATGTGGAAAACCAGGTTTATTAAAGGATCAGTAAAATATATTTTTAGTAAAGGATAAGTAATAAAAATATTTGACAACACTAGATATATTTGCATACAGATTGTTAAAATTCACAGTTATTCAAATTGTTAAGCATAATAACAGCATAACACATGATTCAAGAATTCTACTCCTAGGTATATACACCCGAGGGAAATAAATACATACATCTGCACCAAAACACCTACATGAACATTCTTACCAGCGTAATTAATAATACCAAAAAATAGACAACTCAAACCTGCATTCCTGATGAATGGGTAAACTGGGGTCTAGTCATACAATCAAATATTACTTGACATTGAAAAAAAAAAAAGAAAAGAAGTACTGACATGTGCTATGCTATGCCACAGATGGATTTGAAGACACTTTGTTATATGCAAGAAATCAGACTCAGGAAGTCACACATTGTATGATCCCATTCATATGAAATGTTCTGAACAGTCAAATCTAAAAAGACCAAAGATTAGTGGCTACCTAGCACTTGAGGGGCTAGCAGGGAAATGGGGTGATAGGAAGTGACACCTAGTAGGCGCAATGCTTCTTTATAGGGTGACAAAATGTTCTCAAGTTGATTGTAAGCTGTACAACTTTGTGGACTCACCAAAACTGGTTGATTTGTACACCTCAAGTTAACTGGACTGTATGGCACATAAACATAAAACTATTTTCCAAAAACAACAATAAATGCAGTAGTAGTTTAGAATGTAGGCTAGTAAAAGACTTTTTAAGAGGAAGAGTATTTTATCACTGGCATTGCTAGAAGTACTAGTACCATGGTGATTAGGAAAAGCTGGTCGACTCCTGTTTGGCTTTATAGTTCTGCTAACCTCTGAAGACACTCCTGACTTGGGGGCTTGCCAGCTGGCCTCTCAAATTGGGCACATCCCTGTTGGCACCACAGGCTACGTAGCCATGGCTATTATAAATTGCTTCTATGCAGAGGACAGTCTAATTTGGAATTTAAAGGTAATTTTAAATAAAAGCATAAAGTGATACTATTTGGAAGGAGGTTGGAAGCCATTAAAAATGCAATAGAAATGATCTTTGATAGACTTTATCCAGAAACCATTATTTTTACAGGACCTAGATTCTCTGTGCACTTGACCAATACAGAATGCCTGTAATCAATAAACTATGAATAATTCATAAGTATGTTAGGTATAAATCAATAGCTATGAGTGTTTGCTGGCTTGTCCAACCCCGAAAAGCAGTCAGCACCCCTATTACCACAGTGAGATTATCTCAACACCCCTCCTACTCAGAGCTCTGTAGCTGTGGATGCTGCTTCTCTCTTCACCAGGCTGTGTGCTCATCCCCCCCACACCCATGGCTTGGTCCTCACTTGCAGTGTGACCAGCTCCAGAGTGGATGCATTTCCTCAAGGCTCCCAGGCCATCCCTGACCTGCTCACCCATCCCCCCACTGCTCCATCCAGCCCAGAAGAGATTTTTGTCTCCATTTTGAGCATCAGGGTTAGTTTTGTGGGACTCTGACTTGCTGTCTGGTAATATCATAAATGATGGTCAGTTCTTACAATGTTACAAGTGCTATTTTCAAAGGACTTTTATATATATTATCTTCTATGATTCTTGCAATCTTTAGAAGCTACACATTTTCTCAACTTTGCTGGTAAAACCGAGGCTCAGAGAGATTAAGTAACTTGCCCTAAGTTACAAAGTCAATGGTGTAAGGACTTATGACAAAAACCTGTGGTTTCTTCTCCCTATTCTAGTTCAGTATTACATAGAGGAGTAAATGATAGTCTGAAATTATAGTGCATAGACTTTTATTGGTTGGTCTTGCAACCTAACCACCATTTTAGATTCTTTTTTTCCTTGGGAAAAGGCATTTGCAAGCTATCAATGTACAATGTTCCTCAGGAATGTAACTCATTTTTAATTTGGCAACAAAATTCATCTTCTCTCCACCAAAGGTTTCATTTTTATTGATTCCACTTTACAATGAACAGTATTCCAAGGGAGGATTAAAAAACAAAGGCTTTCAAGTGAGGTTTAAAGTTACCACTTATTAGATGTGACTTCAAACGAATTATTTAAACTCTCTGAGCTTCAATTTCTTCCTCTATAAAATGATGACAACATTATATGTGTAGGATTATTGTTAGAATTAAATGAATTACACATGCAACCCCTGCTTGGTGCAGTCTGAAGTCAACATATATGTAATGCTGTGGTTTTCAGTGAGCAGTCAGGGTCTCTACAACCTCAGATGTTTTCTAAGTGGCCAGGCATGGCCCTTGTTTGCTCCTGTTTTGCAGATGAAATTATTAGGCACCCTTCTGCTCTTAAGGTGTTCCAATGTGGATGATAAATTATACAGCCCTCCTACCTACAGATGGCTGGTTGGCAGGACCCAGGAATTACGATTTGAGGAGGTCATACCACCCACCGTAACGCTGAAGCTCCTTAATCACAGGGAAATCTGGCCTTTGTCAAGAGCATCTCACCAGGGAACTGAGAGCTACTGTTTGGACGTTTCCAGAAACGGAGCCTGGGTTCCGTTGAGGGTCTGAAGTCAGGAAGAGAGCTTGCAGGGATTAGGGAGGCCAGCCAAAGGAACCAACAGTCACGCAAGTGTCTGTTCTGCCAGGAGTGCTGCCAAGGAGCCAGGCCACGAGGGCAGGGTGGGGGCTGGAAAGAAGGCCAAGATGACAGGCCAAACAGGAGGCGAGAGTGAGCCAGGAGACGAGGTGTCAGGGACAGCAGTAAGAAGGGTCAGCAAGGTGCCGGAAGGGCGATGGGACTCACTGTGCGGGGGAGGGGGTGTTGGGCATCATTCCCTCACGGCATCTGGCTCCATCCTTCCTCATCTTTAAAGGGGTTGGGCACTGCCACTGTCTCGGGCCCATCCGGGTTGCATTCTCTGCAGTGCTCAGATATGCAAGGGTTGGCCCCTGACTCCCAGAAGAGCGACCTCCGTAGCAAGGACACACCAGGATGTAGTCAGTGCCACTTAAAACTGAGGTACTGGTTCCCCCACCTGCCCAGGTCAGTTTCCCACCTTCAATAAACAGAACCAGCAGGAGGTTTATTTTCAACTTTATCTGAATACTTAACCCAGGAACTGTCACCAACCACTTCTCACAAGTAACGATCTGATGGAAAGCCCTACTTCTCAAGAGGCACACTGGGGGGAAGAAAGAAAGAATGGGGTGGGAGTCAGAACCACGCCGCTGCTGCCTCTGCGGCTTTCTGGTCCTGAATCCTGAGTTAAGTCCCTTCCTGTCCCTGAAATCATTTTCCTCAACAGTCAGCAGAGACACTAGTTATTGGAAAGGTAATGGTTGAGCATGGGCATGCACCACTACAAAGCTAGTCACAATAGCAAAATAATGAGGTAGCAGTATTTCCTAAAGCAAATACCTATCAGCTATATTAAGACCAAAGCTAAGAAAAACAGCATTATAGTGAATGCCATCATAATACAGTTTGTGTATATACAGTGACCAAATTCTAGTCTGTTAGAATCAGGACAACTTCAAACACTTTACATGCTCCTCTGGTGTGTTAGTTAGCTTTGCTAACCTCACCTCGCTGTGGGAACATAAGCAGTTGGAAAGCATAAATATCTTCCCCAAAAGCTAGGATTCAGATGTGGATATATAGGCCCTAAGTGGAATATTAATATTAATGGTTATACAGAGTCCCTTGTGCAGAAGGAAAGACAGTCTTTTCTTTCTAACAAAGTCTCCTGGTTTGAACTAGAATGCTAAGTTGGGCTATTTTGGTCCAGTATTTTGAGATGGAACAAACAGCACCTCTGATAAGACAGTATAGTGTTATAGAAGTGTGGGCTTGGGAATCTGATGAGCCCAGGCTCCTTTCCAAGTTGGCCATTAGTCCTTCTCTATCTGACTTTAGGCGAGTTATTTATCCTCACTGAACCTCAGTATTCTCATGCAGAAAATGAAGATGGCAGTAGCTGCCCCCATTGGGTTGCTATGAGGATTGAATTAAATAGTATCTGACGCATTTCAAGTGCAGTGCCTGGTGCTGAGGAAGGTACTAGTAAAAGGAGTTCTTACTGTCACTATGAAGGCACCTTGTACTGCCAGGCAGCTGGGGGCAAAGATCTTAGCAATTGCCTGCTACTTGACTATGTGAGTAAGCACTGAGAAAAGGCCTCGGACCAGCTAATCCTCCCGCCCTTGTGAATGGAAACATGTATGTATGCTCATGTGTGTATGTGTGTGTGTGTGCACGCACACGTGCATGAGTGTTTGTGTACAGTTCCCACACAGACCAGATATGGAAACTTAAAATACAGGGAACCCAGAAGAGGGTGAAGAGGAGGCCACAGGGTTGGAACATCACCTTGTTTGAAAAGTGGTTGAAGGAGCTGGGGTGGGGGTGGGAGCGGAGTTTAACCTGGCAAAGAGGTCTTGGGGCAAAGTGAGGATTGTTGCCAACTAGTTGAAGGGTTTCATGCCTAAGGAGGTGAATACATATCCTTCATGGCTCTAGAAAACAAATCAGCACCCAGAGATAGAAATGACAGAAGTGCTGTTTGACTCAACAGCAGGAAGTCGCTCCATCAAGAGCTCTTCACAGGTGGGAATGCCACCAGGCAAGCCCCTGAAGCTAGGTTTTCTGCCTGACTCCAGCTGAGATTAGCTGTCCTGTGAGGTCCCTTTAGGGACAATTAACTCTTAACAGAACCCTGGTTTTTATAACCCACTTAGAATTGAGGGGTCTTTATTAACTCATATTCTTCAAGAATGGTTGGTTAAGGTAATTATGCATAAAAACAGGTTAACAGCCAGGAAAAACAGAGACTATGTTAGAATTGCTTTTTTTTTTTCTTGTCAGTAGATTCTGAATGCTTCTGATGATTTTCACTTTGTCTATACAGAAGGATTATTTACAAAGAGTTCCCTGGCACTGTGTGCATATACATCTTCCCTGACTCTCCCCCCCACCCTCGACCTGGAATGTCCTCCTCCCTGTTGCTGAAGTTTGTTTTCATTTAAAGTCTAAAAATAGTTAACATCACTTTCCTTCACCCCTATCGTTTTTATTCTTTTCAAGTTGTTCCGAAGTGCAGAACACATTTGAATGGAAATACTATACATACACAAAGAAGGAAACTGATGACGGATCAATTGTGATTTTGCTTTTCCTCCAAAAGCATTCAAGTAAATCTGTAATCTTTATCCCCTCTCCAGTATGGAATGTTTATGTAACGTTCAATGATTCAGCAAGGGGATCCTGGGACTAGAGATTTGTGGGCCCCAATGTCCTAATCGAGCACCCCCTTGAACTCCTTTGACCAAATGCAGACCATCAGAAGCGGCCGTTTGAAACATGTCAGCAGTTTCTGAGGCGAACCCAATGACATTTTAATCTGAAAAATTATAAACAACCTCACTCCCACCACCAGCCCTACCACCTCTTCAGGAATGTGCAGTGTGGCGGATCTGAGGGAGCCATTGATAAGCAAAGCAGCTTTAAAGTGCCCTGGTGAGCTGAGACTTTGACAGTCAAGATTATTTTTGATGCCAAAGGCACATACTTTATAAATATATTGCACATACAGAACCCAGGTCTGTTTCTGCATGACCTGCATATAGGACCATATATTTAAAAGCATTTCAAATCCCATTTATAGTAATGGTTTCTCCTAAGTGCTGTGGGGTGAAAAGATAAAGAGATCAAGAAGGCAAGGCTTCTTCCCACAGAATCCTTGGGAAGCCATATCTGCCAGACCCTTCCAGATCATCTGCATCTTCTCCCTTTGTAGAGAAGGAAACTGAGTGGCCACGAGGGGATATGACTTGCTTTAGAAAGTCAGGCCTAGGAACCCAGTTTTTTATTCCACAAGTAGAGTTTAATATGACAGCATGGAAAGAACATAGCCATACTGTAAACCACAAAACAATTCTAAAAATGGTCAAAGCCACTGGGGGCTGGGAGCCCTGGTTTTTATCCCAGCAAAGGAAGGCACACCCTGCCCATTTTTTGGCTGCTACAACACAGACCATTGCTTGCACTGGGTCACAGAACAGTCATGCCTCCGGAAAGGAACGCAAGATGCGTTGGTCTATGCTCTGAGGCTAGGGGCTGAGCTGCTGGCATGGCCCTGCCTACAAAGAATGGATCCAGTCCCCCCATGCTCCACCCCCGGGCAGCCCTGCAACTCTATAATTGCTTTTCCAATAATTCAGGATAGAAGGAGGCAAATGGGAAAATACACAATCCCCATTTCCCCAACTGTAGCATTTGCCTTTGACCTTCGGACACTGAGATACCGACTGCGTGAAATACCAACTGTGTGATTGGATCAGTTTGAACAATCAGTCGATTGAATGGAAATTATCTACCACACCAGTTGGCTTTATGAAGCCACTGGCTGATAGAGACCTTGATGGTGAAAGAGCCGCTCTGCCTAGACACAGCCTCATTCTCTTGCCCACTGCAGCTTCATCAGGGTCTCTGTTTACCCAGACAGGGTCTCCATTTACCATGTTCTCGGCTCCAGTGAGGACCCTCACAGTGAGGGTGGGCCCTGGCGGCTGCGGGGACGCTGTACGGGCCTATCAATGCACTCATGGTTCAGACGCAGAACAGTTCGTCCTTTCACTGACCACTGTGGAATGAGCACACGCTTGCGGCGTGCAGGGCATCCTCTGTCTGAGGGCCAAGTCCTGTTTCCAAGTTCCCCACCATAACCATGGCTACAGCTGGGTGGGGGCGGGGAAAACTGTGAGGGACCTTTGTTTGTCACTGGAGACTCCCTAGAAGGAGCTAAGTTCTGATCCTGGCGAAGAAGGAAGAGAAAGAATTGGAAAGAGAGAGCAGAACTGCTTGCTCCATGGGAGGGTCACAAAGAATGAACCCAGGCCAAGATAGCAGAAGGGCAGTAAGTTCTTGGTGTTCTAGTCCCCCATTCAACACCTCTCCAAAGTTTCTTTTCAGTTGTTCCCACTCACTATGGGCTAGGAGGGTTTTTACACACACAGGCTGACTGACCGGCAGTGGTGTTTATGCGGCACATGCATGTGGTTCTGGTCAGGCTGATTTTGACATAGGCTGTGGGGCTGGACATTACACAGTGGAAAAAGGTGAGCCAGCTGACCATCTGCTACCATCCTCAAAAAGGCAGTAAGGTGGCGGTGCCCCCAAAGTTTCTCATGTAGGGTATCTTTTAGGGACTCATTTGCATTTTCAGACAGACTCCCTTCCCCAAGTATTTTTAGGTTTCTTCCAAGGCACATGAGGTGACTGTAACTTCAGAATCATATCAGATATTTCTTGGAATAATGAGGATTATTATTTTTACCTGTGCTAGCATTTAAGCCATCTTTTTTTTTCTCATTTGATTTTTAAAAATTTTATAATAGTTTATTTTTACATATTTTGTGCATTTTTAAAAAAGATTTATTTATTTATGCATACAGAACTAGGCTACAGGCCAAAGGTGCAGCGGGTGAGAGGATTTACCAGAGACAGAGTGGGGAGCAGAACAGGCAGACTGACCCACTGCTAAGGGGAGCAGCAAGATCAGGAGAAGTCTGCTATGCCATGTGGGTGAGCTCCCTGGCATGGCTGCACAGCTTCATAGTGCTACTGCACTGCCAGGGAGGGCCTGAAGCCATCTATTCTATGCTAGGTACATGATTTCATTTTCTCTGCCCAACAGTCCCCCAAACGGTGTTTTTACCTACTGTACTAAATGGGAGCAGAGATTACAGTAATAAATATAGATAAGAAAGCAGTAAAGAAGCACTGTGTTTAGTGTTTAAATATTTCATGAATGCTTCATTGCCATACAATGTGCATTCAGTTTTCATTTTTTCTTCTCCAAGGGTACAAAACTCGTTGTCTCGCTGATTATACCAGGCAGAGGCATTTTATGTCCAAAAATGTGATGTAACTGACAAAAGATGTTGCTTCATCTCGGGCTAAATTACAAGTACAGTGTCTAGAAAGGAGGAGGACAATATCACTTTGTCCTCCTTAGTTGACCCCTGCACACTATGTCCTACCTTTGAAAAGGTTGGGGGTGGTGCACAGACAAACAGAGGCATGTTCAGAAGAGTTTGATGTAGAAGACAAGTGAAGCCGAAAGTGAAGTCTTATGCAGGAAAATGAAAGAACTGAGGTTATTTGGCTCAGAGAACAGTTAGTTTCTGGTGACATGTAGGATTTGGGGTGAATGGGGAGAAGGAATATAATAGATACTTTCAAAAATTGAAAAGCTATCCAGAAGAAAAATACAATGCTCCAGTATAGTAGTATATACTTACAGAGCTAGTGTAAGTATAGCTTGACAGAAAGAAGGGGTTTCTAATGTGAGGAACTATTCACAGATGGAATGGTCTGGTGAGGTTTCCCATCACTGGTGGATTTGGACTTCATGTGGCAAAGAAGAGTCTAATATCAGGACTGCATGAAATTTAAAGTCTCTTCCAATCTCCAATTTCCACATGCATCTATAAATTTACCATCATAAATGTTCTCTTAGATTCTGTATTTAATACATCTCACCCTCTCATATATATATTTTTGTGTATGTATATATATCTCATCTAAACTGCTAGACTTGGTGAGTTTGTCTCTTTCCCTTTGCTTAAATCAATTCGATTTAAATTCTATTTGAAAATATTTTATATTAAGTTAATCACTGATGGTTTATGAGTTTTCCTCAAAGAAAGAAAAAGTTTCAGATATTTATTGTTTTGATCATCCCAGAATTCTAATAATTTAGGGCTTTTATAGTAAATCTGCTGAACATGGGAGAGGATAACTTATTTTTATGAAGATGTTATTCCAAATTTTCCTACCTAATGGCCAAATATTATCATTTCCTCTTCTAAAATGTTACAGTAGCAAGGTGGGTTCCCTTGGTTTCTCCCACCCCTGAATGTTGAATTTATTTATGTTTGGAAATAGTATTGTATACACATTCCATTCTATTCATTAATTCATTCACTTATTCAATAAATAATCTGTCATATATCCAACACAGTTTCAGGCACTGAGGAAGAAGCAGTGACCAACACAAACAAAATTCTCTGCTCCTGTGGAGCTGAGTTTTAATGGAGGAGGCGGACCGTAAAGAAAATAAAAAAGTAAATATAGACAACATAAACAACAAAATATATATGAGAGGGTGATATGTATTAAAGAGAAGAATAGAGCATGAAGAAGTGTGGAGGCGGGGTAAGGGAGAGAAAGAGTATGTTTTAATTTAAATAAAGTGGTCAAGTCCCTTTACGTTCTAAACAGGTAACTGTTGAGTTTAAAGTCCCAAAAGAATTAAGCCAAAGAGCAGGCTAAATGTCAATCTAAAGAAAATTCCAGGTAGAAGGAATAGCAAGTACAAATGCAAGTCCTCAGTCATATCAGACAATCTGTGGAGGGCTTAGCGTCACGTGTGAAGAAAAGATATAAAAGATAGGTCTCTGCACACAGGATCTTCAAGAGGAAAGATGACAGGGTCACTCAAAATAATAGGAGGTCGGGTCTTCCCTGATGGCGCAGCGGGTTAAAGCACATCACTAAGAAGCTAAAGCCACTTTAGCATGAGTTCGATCCCAGCCCTGGAGGTGACCCACATAGCGCAGCAGACCTCTCCTGACCCGCCCGCTGCTCCCCTCAGCAGTGTACTTCATCAGTAGGCCTGTTCTGCTCCCCACTCTGTCTCTGGTGAATCCTGTCACCTCCCCTGCTCCTCATACAAGAACTCTAGTTCTTGTAGGCATAAATAAATCTTAAAAAAAAAAAAGACACTGTCTCTCCCTTTGCTCTAAGGCTGTGTGCTCAGCCTCCTGGAGCCTTTTAGTTGTGGGGGCCAAAAGCAAGGACAGGGCAACAGTTAGGTGGGAAGAGGTGGGCAGAGCTGACCCTCCTCCCCATGGTGTGGCCTTAGGCTAAGCTGCCTTGGGCCAGCTACTTATATCTCTGTCATAGGGGAACAACAATCTCTCTTCACACAGTCTATGGAGCCACAGGGTCTTAGGAATGACAACAAGTCATATGTGGAAGTGTTTTTAAAATAGCAGGGTTTTAATGTACATGGAAGCCAACGTGACTTCCTGTTCAGTAGACTCAGGATACCTTATTTCCTAAGGCAGTTTCCCAAGCCTATGCAAGAATTTAAGCATAATTTTTTTACACTTAAAAAAAAAATTATGATAGCTTATTTTGTGCATTTTTCCATCTCAGTTGCAATCCCCTTGGGTTTCCCATCACCAAATCACCCATGTGCCATCACCATAGTCCTGTGCATTTCCCTCCCCCTTAAGCATACTTTTATTGTAACATTTAAAAGGATGAAAATGCCTGTCTCAAATCTATCCATGCAGGTAGGTGTGGTTCAAGTTACACCTCACTGTACCGTCAGTTATCAGAAATCAGTGTTTTTCTGTGACTTACTATTTTGATTAGCACCAAATACTCTTGAGAGTGTTCAATAAACATTACCAGTGAGGCCACATTCAAGATAGTACCATGGAAGCCACCACACCAAGAAGCCATTATTGAAAGGAGTCCTTTTTATCACTTACCCACATAACCTACTTTTTACATTTTCAGGAAAAATACATTTTCACTTAGCCATTCTGCTGATCTGCAAACTGAAGGCCACAAGAGTTGGTTCTCTGTTTTACTAAAACGAGAGAACTGTTTTACTAAAAAGTATAGTCCATAAAAAGTCACCCTGAATGCTAAACGCAACAAGTTAAGGATAGCTGCTTTTAGCTAGTCCTAGTGCTGGGATATGAAAGAATATAGAAAGGCCCCTTTACCCAAACCTATTTTCCCCAATCTCTCCTTAGAAATTCTTTGAGGTTCTCATTCTGGCAGGCTTTTTGCTTCTTTTGTTTTTAGAGTAGATGCAAATTCCCTTTCAAAGGGCAATAAGAAGACCCTGGCACTGACCTCAGTATGAGCTAGTATGAGCAAGATGTTTAATGATGTAAAGGTACCAAGATTTTAGGTATCTCCCCAAAAGACACAAAAACACTGATTCAAAAAGACACCTGCATCCCATGTTTATTTCTGCTTTATTTACAATTGGAAAGACATGGAATCAACCTAAATACCCAAAAGCAGATGACTGGACTAAAAGGATGTGGTATATATGCACACTGCAGTATTATTCAGTAATCAAAAAAGATAAACTCATGCCTTTGTAGCAATATGGATGGAGCTGGAAGGGATCATGTTTAGTGAAATAAGCCAGAAAGAAAAGGAAAAATACCAGATGGTTTCACTCATAGTAGGAGTATAAAGGACCAGGGGAGAAAATAATAATGAACAACTATATAACAGAGACATTTTTGGGGGGTTGAGTGGGGAATGGATCAAAAATGGGAGGTGGGGGAGTGCACTTGGCTGTGGTGATGGCACACAGGTGATTTGGTGATGGAAAGCCCAGGGGGATTACAACTGAGATGGAAAAAAAAAGGCACAAAATGATGTAAAGATAACCTATTATATTTAAAAAAAAAAAAAAAAAAAAGGTGCCCAGGATTTGGGATTTCACAAATCCCAAAAACCTCTGACAGGTCTGAGACACAGCCAGCTGGGGTGGACCAATAGGCTCAGACTGGGCTCCCCTCACCGTTACCATAAAGCCAGCCTCCTGCTCATGCCTGGCCCCCACACCCATCCCTGGGAGAAAGTGGGGGGGCTCACATAGGACTGTTGTTTCATTTTTCTTAGATGAAACATCAACTAACAACAGTAACTATCAATTTATAAGAAAATAGCTGGGGGAATCATGAAGAACACTGCACTAGAATAGTGGTTTTTTTTTCCTTTTCAAAAAGGCCAGTTGTAAACTTAAAATTATGATTATCTATTCGGGTAAGTATATTATATGGCTCCTATTTTCCCCACGTCTCTGTATAAATAAGCCGCTATTCTAGAGAGCTAGAAGGGTTTGAAATGAGTTGAGAGCTATTCAATGTCCTGGACATGAATGGGGACTGAAAAAGAATCTAAATATTCTACAAAAAGAGAAGAAGAGAGGAAAGTCCTTCATCCTCCAGTAATAAAGCAGGCTGGCAGGGAGCACCCCACATTGTACCTGAAGGAAGTGAGCTTCCAAGGTAAAGGGACTGGTGCTGACTTTCCTTTTTCCTTCATTTGTACCCCTTTCTCCTCTGACTCCCTCCCTGAAAGGAAGGGGTGAGCAGTATTTACAGCCACAGTGTGAACTAGAATGCAACCAAGACTAGAAGAGAACAAAAACAGCTCTTTTTACAGTGAAACTCATCTTCCCCAAAACAACCCCCCTCTCGCTGTGGCCACCACTGTCAAAGTAAAGGCATGAGCCACAGATGTTAGGGACATTTGCTGTTAAAGATTAGTTCCATTTTGCCACCAGTGGTTCCATGTCTTTGCTCTGAATTGATAGACTCTGCTGCATGAGGCAACTAAAACAATTTCTGATGTATCCTCTCTTCCTTTGTTATCAGACAGGTCTCCCTTCTTCCTGGACATGATTAAAAAAAACCAACAAAATCTGGTCAGAGTTCAGGGATGATTCTCTACGCTCTGTTCTTGCTCAGGGTGGGCCAGGTCTGACCATTGCCCTGGGGTGTGAGGACCCACTTTCACCCAGGTGTCCTGCAACCCCAGCTGCGACTAGCAGTCAGGATTCTAGCTGCCTCTGGGGCTTCCCCAGTTCCCGGGGAAAATGCAAGAGCTCTCCCCGCCTGCGGTGACCATGGGGCGGTCTGAGCCCAGGGGTCCGCCCCGGCTCCCGGTGACTCAGGCCTGCCCGAGATGTTCCGGGAAGTGTGGGGGCCCAGGGCTCTCCCGCAGCCGCACGGTGTCAGGTTCCCTTGCCGAAAAGGGATCAGAAACTCAGAAACTCCGGGCGGGCGGAGTGGTAGAGAGGAAGCGTCATGCTTCTTTTGAAAGAGATCTACCGATCAGTGGGAACAAGGCCTTGAAAATAGTAAAGCTGAAGACACCAAGCTGCGGATATGGGGGGGGGGGGGGGAGGGAGGGCAGTGGCACCCAAGTTATCAGGGTTGATTATCAGGGTTGATTCGCAAGGATTCTTGGTCTGTCTTGCTAAAAGGGAGGCGTCTGGAGGTAGCAGGCGAGGTGGGGAAGGGTAATTGGATGGGAGGAGTTGGAAGGGAGGAGCAGATGACAGAGCGGGTTATAGGGGCGACCTCTCCCTGGCCCCCCGCCGTCTGGGGGCGGCGCGTTTGGTGTGAACCGGGTGCTGCTCTCCTATCCCAGACACACAGCTTGCTGCAGGGTCTGACCAGCGCCCAATTCAGCAAGTGAATGACAGCGGAGCAAGCTGAGGACACCGACCCTTGACAAAGAGGCTTTGAGGGAAATGACTTGAAGAGAGGGCTCCGCTGAAGAAGAACCCCCCCGCCCACCTCCATTTCTCAGCCCGCCCTTCCAGACCGCTTTCTGCATCAGAGATGCCTTTGTTTTCCTCTGGCCTCTCAGCACCGTGGTGGGAGGCTGTGGTGGGAGAGGGCCGGGCAGAGCGATGGGGGTGGAAACAAGAACGGGGATGGAATGGAGGAGCTGGCGGTGGTCGCGAGGATGTCACAAAGGAGACATCCAAGACAAACCCATGCAGAGCACAGGTTGGCTAGAATGAGGAGAGGTGCCGTCATGAGTAATGGGGTGAAAAGCTCATCCACTGGGGAAGGCCAGTCCATAAACAAAATCTTGGCTCTGAATCAAAGATAAAAGATAGTGCAGGACTGTCACTGTGGGTCAGGCACTGGAATTCTCTTTTATTTATCTCTGTAAGATAAATGCCACTAGCCCATTCTAGAAACAAGGGGAAAATACAGTTAAGATTTCAGTCTCTGATCTCAGCTTCCTAAAGCCAGTCCCCTCCTGGCCTTTGCTGACGTTAATTTATAAGAATCGGTAACTCCACCCTCTTTGTTTCTTATGTAGAATTCCTTCACTGTCAGACGAAAAAAACTAATAGTACACTCTTTAACCTATTAATTTTACTTCTGAAAATCTATCCCAAGAATAGTCTAGCATAATAGAAGATCCATATACCTCAAAACATTGACTGTGGCCTTATTTATAATTTGAAAAAAATTACAAATAATTCAAATGTTCAATAATGAGGAGGAATAGGTCATATTCAGTGAGAAAGCCAGACACAACATTATATATGCAATATGATCACTATTATGTGGAAATCGACATAGAAGAATGAAGTAAAAAGAACATTTTTGGTGGTAGAATTAATCCAAGTATTTTTTTTTCTCTCTAAAGGACATGTTTTCAACAACTCTATAATGAGGTTAAGCTTATATTCCTAATTAGAACTTTTACCTCAAAAACTGTACATATATAGTTACTCATCTGGACACACACATTTTAAATCACTGAACAGAAAGTTATCAGACTTGAGTGAAAGATAAGATGTACTTGAATCAGGTTATCATTAATAGAAAGATTTTCCATAGTATAAAAGGGTATGTGGAAGTTAAAGAGGGTGGGACAATTTTTATGTGTCTACGATATTAATGAAAGGAAAGGACTTGCCCCAGTGGGCCAGAGGAGGGAAGAATAGCTGAGTTTTAGAATACACAAAAGGGAAATGATATGACCATAATTGATTACTGATCAGCAAAGTAATACCAATTCAGGAGTAGAGGGAAGAAGATTGGAAAGGAACTTTTTTTTTTTAAGATTTATTTATTTTTGCATAAAGAACTGGAGTACAGGCCAGAGGTGCAGGGGCGGTGAGAGGATTCACCAGAGACAGAGTGGGGAGCCGAACAGGTGGACTGACTAAGTACACTGCTGAGGGGAGCAGCGGGCAGGTGAGAAGAGGTCTGCCGCGCCATGTGGGTCACCTTCTGGGCTGGGGATCAAACTCATGCTGAAGTGGCTGCGCCTTCTTAGACTATGTTTTAACCTGTTGCGCCACCAGGGAGAACCTGGGAAGGAAATTTAATGACAAAAGAAACAACATATTCATAAACAAAATTTCTTAGGAAAGAGGTAAAGGAGCAGTGGGTGCAGTAATAAGGATGTTTCTTTTACAATAAATATTTGTTTTTATCAGAACATCTTTAACCATGAAGATTTAGACGTGCAAAATGAACTTAACGTGTTCGTGTTTGGCCCAGTTATTGATGATCATTTTTTGTAACTCAACCCAAGCTCTTGATGATTTTCCATACTATAAAAGGGTATGTGGAAATTAAGGGGGGAGGGACTATTTTTATGTATCTAAAAATTTCACCTAGGGTTGGGAAATGCCTAACGATAAAGTGGCCCTTCATTCAAGACTTACTCCTATTCTATAGGGAGGGAAGAGGCAATAACCCAGAAAGCCTCATGCCTACATGCTGTGTGTGTTCCTGGAGATGCTTAGAGGACAGCAGAAAATATATATTAATTACAAAAAACAGATTTCTCCTGGATTGAGAACTGTCCAGTGTTGTGTGAGACCTGGTAGGATGAAAAATCCAGCAGTATCCCTCAATAATCTAATACCTGATACAGTAGGAAAAGATAAACTATGGAGCATAAACTATGACGAGAACCTACAATGTAGTAGAGGGCAAAGCACTTGTTCAGGATTGAAATCTATTGATAGGATTCTCTGGATGGTGGATTGGTGGAATTTACCAAATTATACGCAGAGTTATGTCAGGGATTAAGGATGTCTTGGGTAGTTCCAGTTCCCTCCTGTGGATTCTTCCCCTGCCTCGGGAGAACCTCTACTGATTTCACCTCTTGCTAATCTCACCATGTGTGGATTTTTTGTTATTTTCCCTCCCCAGCCTATTGAAAGATGTACTTTCACTGGGAATGAATGAGGTGGGAGGCCGTGCAAAGTTCAGGGTTAGACCTTGGACCTTTGTGGATTTACTGTCTTCTTCTAAAAACACCCCTGTCTCCCCAACCTTGTCACTCTGTTTTTCAATCATGGCAGGGGCTAGAAGGAATGGCAGGATCACTGATTTTTTCAAGACTTTTTAAAATATTTTTTAAAGATTTATTTATTTATGCATACAAGAACTGGGGTACAGGCCAGAGGTGTGGGGGATGAGAGACTTCACCAGAGACAGAATGGGGAACAAAACAGGCAGATCTACTGAAATATACTACTGAGGGGAGCAGTGGGTGGGTCAGGAGAGGTCTGCTGTGCCATGTGGGTCAGTTGCCTGGCCAGGCCTGGCCAGGAGTTGAACTCATGTGTTAGTGACTGCGGACAGCTTCATAGTGCTGTACTTTAACCTGCTGAGCCACCAGGGAGGGCCCTTCTTTCAAGAATTTTAATTAAAGCCAAGTATGATGTTTCAGCACTAGGGCAAGGTTTAGGTTTCTACAAATACTTGGCTAACTAGAGAAATAGGGAGCTCAGTGTTCAGGTTTGCATTGGTGCCTAGAGGGAAGGTAGGAACTATCTCACTAGGTGTCCTGAGACTAGGGGGGTGCAGTGAAATGTTACCTTCTTCCAAGGCCTACAATGTGCAGTGATTTCTTAATCTTAATCAGCAATTTCTTCCATCAAAATCAAAGGCAACAGAGATATCATTAAAAATTATAATGGCTGGATAAAAAGCATTTCTGTTCACTTTGCCTAAAATGCAAATACCAAACATTTGCACTGATACTACATTTGGATTCACAAAATAGAACTTTCTGAATCTGTCCTTACAAAAACAAAACAAAACAAAAAAAAACACTAAAACCTCTAAAGACCATTTAATAAAAAAATATGTGATGAAATCCAGAAGGTACTTTTATCTCTAACACCCATACCAGAAGATTAATCTCTGTGGTCGCTGTCTTGTTCTCACTGGGGATACATTTAAGCCCTACTTTGGAATCTTCTCTAGGCAGAACATCTGTTCCACACTTGTTAAAGTTTGTTTGGTATTGCCCAAAAGAAGGCAGCAGAAGGGAAGAATTTTTAACAATGAGTCCCAGGATAGACCAGATCTGCAGTATTGCTTATTTTGAAATGGCATTTTTTGAGTGCAATCTGACCTGTATGTAAAAAGAAAAAAGGGTGTTGGGGGGTGGGGGTGCAGGTCATCGGACCAACAGATGGATGTCCATCCAGTACTGGAATGTCGTTTTGCTTGTTTTCACTGCTTCTCAAATGTTTTTTCCAGAAATATGTGCTCATTGAATTATTACATTCCATGCTAGCTGAGCTTCACTTTTTAATTTTTGTACAGAAATTTGACTGTTTCTAACACAAAACAATCATGAGTGAGACTGATTCCGCAGAATTCAATGAAGAGTATACAAAGAGTAAAAATGTAATAACTGTCATAAAAAGTATCTAAATAATCTGTATCATTTGGAAATATGCTGTCATAGCCAAGAAAAGAGATGCTGTGAAACTGGGTTAATTAGTTCATCAGTAGTTGATCTCATTTTACTAAGTAATGTGAGAGTCAACAAAAATCAAGTGTGGCTTGCATTTGCACGGAGTAACAGTTCTATTTAAGGCAAAATTCAAAGTATTAGATTATACTGTTATATAGAGTACAGTACAACCCCCTAGTCATTATGGTATCTTTAAAGTTTTCTTATTCTAATAGCAAGAGTCATTACTCAAGACTTCTAGTGGATATAATTTATATCGGTTCTGAGCTTTGACAGTGAAAAGCCACGGAGACATAGCATTTGAAAACTTTGTAGTAGAAAAACAGCTGGGTTTAGTTTCAAAGCTCCAAAATTAAATTGAAAGAGGGAAATATCCTAATCCCTCAGACCATCTGTTCAAAGAAACAGTGAAAAAACGATGACACAGTCTTCAGCTGGGGAACAATAAAATTTTTAAGTCCCTTTCCTGTTCACTGTTTCAACTGACCCTCACAACATCGTTGTGAGGTCTACAATGCAAATATTTACATCCTCATTGATCAGAAAAATTGGACCCTTCCTGGTGGCACAACGGGTTAAAGCACAGTACTGTGAAGCTAGCCATAACCACTTCAGTATGAGTTCAAGCCCGGACCAGGAAGCTGACCCACATGGCGCAGCAGACCTCTCCTGTCTCACCCACCGGCTGCTCCCCTCAGCAGTATACTTCGGCGATCCACCTGTTCTGCTCCCCACTTTGTCTCTGATGAATACTCTCACTGCCCCTGTACCTCTTGCCTGTACCCCAGTTGAGTACATAAGTAAACAAATCTTTAAAAAAAACAAAAAACAAATCAAAAGTTGGGGCTTCTTTCTCACTCACACAAAATGCTGCTGGCAAAGGCAATACTTCAAAAATTCTAAACTTATTTTCTCTACAACTTTTCAGTTTCACTTTCCTTATTATCCCTGTTTTTCTTTTACTCTCTTCTCTTCCACACTAATCAGGATGCATCTCACAATGCCAGAAATTATTCTATGTTGCTCACACACCCACAGGGGCCAAAACTCTAAGAGCTATTCAGACTAATCTAGAGAAGTTGGGTTAATGCCAAACCTTCATTGCTGCCTTATTTCTTTTCTGTGGCAATTGAAATGGAGACTTCATATATCATATAGAACATAAAGCAGTACATTATGCATCAGTGGTGATCATATTTTGTCACAGAACTGACTTTGTATGTGCTGTTTCGCAGGCATTTTGTGATGCCCCAAACAACACGCATACAAAACCTGAATGACCCAGAGGAAAAATTCCAGAGCAAACCTAAGGGTAACAACTCTCAGCAAGGAGGAATCGGTGAGGTCAGGAAAGGGCTGGCTGGTTAAGTGGGCGATGCTCAGACAAAAAGAAGGTTGGCTGATACAAGCAGCAGTGGTTTTCAAATTGTTTTGATAAGCATGAAGTCTTTTGTTTAAATAAAGTTCACCCAAAGCATAAAGAGAATGGAACTGAAAAAGCAGTGTCCTGGCCTGAGCAGAGTGGGGGCCTCCAACACCCTCCTTCTAGGCCACTCTAGAAGCTCCTGCTATGTGAAAAGCATAGCACAGATTTAAGATTATGTTTACTTAAACATCTCTCAGAATAAGCAGGCAAGTCCAACATCTGACGACTGAAGTATAGACCACCAACCATTTCAAGATGCTCTCTAACTCTGGGGTTGCAGAGAAAGGCAGCAGTGGTCAGGGATGCCTGTCTTTCTTGGAAACCTGATTACTTATCTTCAAAACTGAGGATCTAGCTGAAGCAGGACAGTGGGACTGAAAATGGAAGGTTTGGGTTCCTAGGTAACTGACTGGGGGGTTGTTGGGTTGTCATGGGCTGTATTAAGTTTAACCAGCCCTAAAACAACAGCTCTGTTTAGGGAAAATTATTCTCAAACACATATCAGCACCGCACTGGCAAATTAATCAAACTTGCATCCTACAGTGTAGTAAGTAAAGGCCAGATGTTGTGTTACCAGTTCTATGTCCTTGAGAAACCTCAGTACTGTCCTCACCATAGGATAGTGTGGTAATTACCAGCCTGCTTCCTCTAACTCAGAGTTGAGAACCAACGAGGTGATTTGGAGAAGCATTTTGTAAGGTGCAACCCAAGCACCGGTCTTCTCCCACCCCTCCCCCATTCTTGGCAGGTTCTTTGTCCTGCTGTTAACTGGATTTCACTTTTACAAAACAAAATATTTCTCACTGTCTATTGGTATCTTTCACATCTCTTCCCATGGCAGGCGGTGGCCAGGGCAGCAGCTAGTTTTTGCACAACCTCCAACTAAAGTCTCTCTCTCCTCAAGTTGGCGATTCCATAATGCACAGGCGAAGGTTCCCAAGACTGTTTTACTCTAAGCCTGGAGGGGTGGCCACAAAGAGTGTGGGCCCAGCTAATGACTTAAGGGGGGCTTCCCAGGGCCTGGGTGTGGGGGCAGCCAAGCCTCTGTGGAGTCATCACAGGTAGGGTTTGTCTTCTTTTTGGTAAAAGCAGAACCTACATTTGGCAAGTTCATCCAAGAATGATTTGTTTTCTGTAACTGAGGGTTGGGGGAAAGACTGTAAAGTCAAGTCAAAGGGCAATGCAATAGTTTTTCACAGGAACTCATAATTGGGTGGAGCCTTGCCTGGGGAGAGCAAGTCACAGATGACAGAAGTTGTTTTGATGAAAACAAAATCAGAGTTAAAAGAATTGGAATAACTTAGCAAATAGGTGTGCTTTTACAAGCTGAAAATACGTTATCCTTTTCCCCAAAGAAAAACATTATATATGCTTATTACACAGAAAACAAGCAAAGAATGCAAAGAAAAAAAAAGTCCAGAGAAAATCACTGTAAATTTATAAAATGATATTCCATCTGACTTTTTCTTATACCTTAAGTTGACAAAAGGGACTTACAATGTACATACAACTTTGTAAACATTTTAACTTGATGTTGGACATTTTTCTGTGCCAGTAAATGGAAGTCATCCTTTTAACCAGCTATGTAATAAAAGAAAATTTCCCAAGCTGTCAGTCAGTCATATGACTCTTTCTCTCCTAAAGGCACCATCCTCTGAGCTTCTTCCTCTCAGGGATCCCTGATGCTGTAAGTTTCTGAGAAACACTCATCTGTTATTTCTGTCCAACACCCACCAGCCACCAAAAAACTCCAATGAACAAGTTGCATCTTCTCAGGCAAATTCCTTTATCCTCCAGAGCCCCAGGTTCTCCATGTGTTAAATGAGACACTTGGATAATGATTCTTCCAACTCTAAAGAGCCGCATTACCTTGTAATTAATGTATCTGTGTTTTCCTTAGCATAGGATGCTCCTGGCACAAGTCACAGGGGTTACCACAGGGAGCCGTATCTGTGCACCTGCGTGATGTACTTACGGGCCCCGTGCAAGCTGTACTGGCAGTGGATGGCTGAATCTGGCAGGGTTGGGGGAGGCACAGGATATGTGGGAGGGTTAAGAAACAGCTCTCCTGATTTCCTTCCAATGTAACAGTGGGTGATGTCTACAAGGAAGTGCCAGGAGGTATCAGATTCACAGCTATTGGTAAACACAACCGTTGGAGCCACATAGCCCTTCCTGCGCACAGGTGTCTAAGCTGCAGGATAATTACAGTATCTGTCCCCCCACTTTAAAATCCCAGTTGTATACATTATATCATCTAACTCCATTCCTATTTTCCACATAAGGACATTAAGGTGCAGAGAGTGTGATGAATTACCTAAAACCAGATGATGATTAATTGCAGAACGAAGATTCAACCCTAAGTTCCACCAGTGGATTTCTCTCGGGTCTCTACAGCCTCCACGCTGAATCCAGATATATGATGGATGCACATACATGTGCAACATATTCATGCAGATCATGCCCCATCCTCACCCCTCCACACACAGACCCAAGTCAGTCTTGCCCATCCCTGGGCCCATCCACTCACTCAGTTCATATTTATGAGCATTGCACTGGGGACAAAGTGCTGAACCAGGAGACACAGTTCCTCATCTCAGAGTTTACCCAGGGTCGCCTAGAGTATAGCGTGAGGCAGGGATAGAGAAAGGGTGAGGGGGGACAGCCAGCGTGAGAAATGCTGGGTTTGCGTAGAATAGAATGCACAGGGGAAGGTACTTGGAGGATGAGACGTCCAGGCTGGGTTGTGGTTAATGCATAGAGGTGGAGCTAAAAAAAAAAGAAGGGGCATGATCGTCACAGAAAAGGGAGCATGTGCAAATGCCTGGAAGCAAAAAGAGCAGGATACTTTGGAGCAAGTACAAGGAGGATGTGTGGTGGGGGAAGTGCTGGGCAAGCTTGTCTGGTGGGGCTGCAGGAGAGGCAGATGTCTGAGAGGGACAGGATGGTAAACCTTGTTATTCTTTGTGGAGTCGATGTTTGTCTTGCAGGCACTGAGAAGTCACTGAAAGGAAGGGTTTAGTGACATTGGTGACAAGTTCTTGAAAAACTCTCCTTTTTCCCCCTGGATTAGACCAGTTCCTGATCCTACTCTAAGATAATTCTCTGGCTATAGTTTCTGTAAAATTATAATGCTCAACTTTAGGATCATTTTCCAGTTTAAGTAGACACCTTCATTTCATCTGCTTTAGTCACTTCTGCTGGGTCACTGTGGTCTGTGCCAGGTTGGTGCAGATGACTAGAGTGCTATGATCAAGATGACATAGACATGCCAATATGTGGGCTGGATAGATCCTAGCTGTCTCCAGCCCCCAGCCTCTGCCTTAGTCCAGAGTTGAGACTCCACCTGACAATGCGGACGGGTCCAGTCCACATCCCACTGGAAGACTAGAGGTAAATTTAAAGTGTAGTTAGAACATGTGGACTTGCAAGTTCTATCATCATCATAAACAAAAGGAAGCAGTACTGCTATTTCAGTAAGTAAATAAATATAGAAATTGCCAATGAAAATGATGCCTGACACAAGCAGCCGTCTATAAACACCAGCTCAGTGTTTATACAGTAAGAGAAGGCTTATAGAAACTTGTAAAAAGGAAAAATCTATATACACAGAACATCTGTGGAAAAATTTCAAAGAAATTAACAATAGATGTTTCTGGGTAAGGAAGAGGGAAGCTGGGGACAAGGATGGGAGGAAGATTTTCTTTAACTGCTCACTAGTCTTTTTTACCTTTTGAACTATAAGGCTACGGTATCTGATTTTAATAATTAAACTTAAAAAAATCTACTTTTAGTCAACAGAGGCTAAAAATTGAGATTGAGTTGTATTTACAAAAATGGATTGTTCCAGTATGTACTATTATTTTAAACAGCATATTTTAGGACATGTATATTTACAGCTTTATCTTTGTGGGGAAAAATAAACGAAGACAATCATTTGATATGAGTATTTTTTTAGTATATACATAAGACCTTTGAGATATTCAAGAAAATAGCCATTAGCCACATGTACCTATGTAAACATTTAAATTAATTGAAGTTTAGCATCATGTTCCACAGTAGCACTAGATACATCAAGAGAGTAAGCCATGTAAGGCATTTTAGCTGCCATATTGGACTGTGCAAATAGAGTATATTTTCTCCTTTGCTGAAACTTCTGCCAGACAGAACTGGTCTAAATGAAACCAGTCCTGACTACTAACTGGCAAATGAAAATGTAAGGGTGTGGGAAAGGATTCTGTACTTTGTAAATTTTTGTATTGCTTGGATTTTTCTTTACAATTACTTTTATAATTTTATAAGAGGGTGACTTGCACCTGTGGCTGGTATTTATTCTGCATTATAATCACATGCTGACTTTCCTACACTGCTGATGGGAATGAAAATGTCCAATCACTATGGAAAGCTGTATGCAGGTCTTCAGAACACTAAAGATGGATCTTCCATGTTACTCAGCAATTCCACTCCTAGGGATATACCTAAAGGACACCTGCACCCCTGTGTTTATTGCAGCACTATTTACAATAGGTAGGTTATGGAAACAACCCAAATGCTCAAAAATAGATGACTGGATCAAGAAGATGTGTTATAGATGCACGATGGAATACTATACAGCAGTCAAAAGGATAAATTCTTGCTATTTGCAGCAACATGATGGCGCTAAAACAGATTATGCTCAGTGAAATAAACCATAAGGAAAAAGAGAAATACTGGATGGTTTCACTTATAGGAGGAATATAGGGGAACCTAACAAGGGACCAGGAAAAAAATTATTATAATAAATTAAAAAACAAAATTAGCAGGCAACTATTAATCAGAGACACATAGAGGAGAGGGAGGGAAAGGTATCAAAACAGGGGAAGGAATGTGTTCTTATGCAAAGGACTGTGATGACAGTACACTGGTGAATTGGTGGTGGGGGTTTTGCTACGCCTAAGAGCGGACGGCATGCAGTTACAAAAAGGAAGAATGGTGTCAAATATATATTAGATTAAATTTAAAACAAACAAATCCTGTATATTTTTTCACAAGGACTGTCATTTCCACATCAAGAGATGACAGAATATTGCCAGAGGACCTATTCTGTGAGGGGATAATGGGGGTAACCACCGTCCAGGGTGAACAAAGTTTGTGAGGGCCCCTCAGGCAGCAGCTGTCCTGCTCCTCTCTGGACCTTTCAGTCAGTTTAAATGTTCCTACCAGCATAGGGAGAAGCAGAGACTGAAACAGTTGTAGTTCTCTGAGTTCTGGAACTGGTAGGGGCAGACTGGGCGCAAGACAGGGAGGCCCATCTCAAGGAAGCTAAGGTGTCCTAGCTTAGGGAGATAGCTGCTCTGGTATGGAGATAGCCCTCCCAGTGGAATGGGGGTGTACAAAGGCAAGCTCAAAATGGCAGCCATCAGTAGATTTGACAAGAACCATGGATCTGGTATCTGCTCTGTGGTTTTTCAAATTGGAGGAATGACAAAGATGAAAAGAAAGCTGGAAGAAAAAGCAATAGGATGAATAGAAGCTAACCAGAAGGCAGGTAGGAAATAACATTACAAATTTTTTTTCCTCAACTAAAACTTAGATTTGAAATATTAAACATCAACAAGACATAGAAAAATGCAATTTCCTAGCATTAAAAATAGATCAAATAAACTCTGAGACTCTGGGTTATAGCTGCTCAGGATACAGCATTTTCCCTCCACCTGGAGGAAGCTTATTTCTAAACTTCTGTCCAATTATTTTCCTAACAAAAATAGCAAAAAGGACACAGTAGCTTTAACTGTGGCTCAAGACTTTTGTGCCTTTATCAATCTTGCTTTTAAACTGGAACATTTGTCTTTGTCACTCTTTCTTCCTTGGAAGACTTAGTTATCAATCAATAAACCATTTGTTCCTTTAAACCTAGTCCAGGCAAACAGGTTGTCTAATCCATACCACATCCTTTTTCTCTTTGTTCTGCTTTGAGAATGTTGATTCTGCTATCTAATTTTACACCACCATCCTTTGCTTATGTTGTTCCCTCTGTGTGGACTATATTCCCTTCCCTAGTTTAGATTCTAGTCATCTTATATGATCCCACTCCTTAAGTCATAATTAGTGTCTTTTGCTTCTTGTTGTAGTTTGTGTGAGGACCAACTGAAGTGATCTCCTGCTTGGGATTATGAGTCACACAGGGACAAACAATGTCTGTTTACCTCTGTGTCCCACCCCATGCATGGTGCATGGTAAGAAAATGTTGATGTTCCCTCTGCCTCTGTTCCCTTAATCACCATTCCATTCCCTGCATTGACATTTAACAATATCTATTGTGCCACCCATACACTGTGGGGAAAGCAGATTCCATAATTTTGGGGGCAGGAACTCAGAGAGAAGGCCATGTGAGGATGGAAGCAGAAGAAGCAATGGTGATATGATGAGGAGCCATGAGCCAAGGAACAAGACAGCCTCTAGAAGCTGGAAAAACTTTCAAGAGATTCCACAAAGGAATAGCCCTACAGACACCAGACACATGGATGAAGGAAGTCTTTAAGGAATTTATTTTCTTTCTACTCAAGGGAATTGACAATGGTCTGGGGGAGTATCACATGACAGTGGTTGTTGGTAAGAGGTAATGAATGATGGCCTCAACTTCACCACCTTGCTCACCGTCCTAGATATACTTGTGTGTATGCTTCCATCTTCAAATGGAGCACTAGAAATGTACTGAGATTCCATACTTGACTCAACCTCTGCAGAGTGCAGTGTGGATCCCTTGACCTATACTCTTTGTACAGCTTATGATTCTATTCATACAGTCAAGATTGAGTCATATCTACCCCTTTCAGTCAACTGTTAAAATGTGATTGTGGATCAAAGAAATAGCCAAATATCAAATGTCATAAGGTCTGTTAAAATCTAGCTTTATATTGTTCCAACAATGATGGAAACAGGCTCATTTTTCAGATTTATAACACTCTTGTAGTACAGATGGAAACTAGAAGGTTGGATGACTACAACCTTTTACCACAACCCAATTTTTATCTACTTAGTTTTACTTTTAGGTTTTTTTCTTTAGAAAATGACTAAAGAAATACAGACTTAAGAAAGTTTGCCACAGCCCACATTTGTGAACAGATAGAACTCTTAAACTGAGTGTTTTAATGTATTCAACCAAAGAAAACTAACGATTGTGTGTATGTATGTAAAAGAATTTTTTTCAAAAAGAAGCCCCTAAGGATAGATGGAATATTTGTGCTAAGTGCTCTCAACTTCCACATCAGTAGTGTGACTCAGGAACCACATTCTGAGTAATGAGACTGAAAGAGTGTAAGATTTCCAGTCACCAAGGAAATAATAATTGTAGCTAACACTAGGGAAGTCTTTACTGTATTCCGGAGAGTGCACTTGTTTATCTAATCCTTACAGCAAGCCCTATGCAACAGGCTCTATTATGATCATAATCCCCACTGTATTGATGAGGAAAGTGAGTTTCGTATTTTATCACAAAACTAGCATGTGGTAAATAAAGCTGGGATTTGAACCCAAGCAGACCATCAGCAAAAAACCACGTGATACTCTCCATTCTGGTAAGAAAGGTTAACTGACCTTTTCTATTGGGGCAGGAAAGTTAACTAACACACTTTATGAAGATTTTTCTTTAAAAAATATGACTGAAATAAAAGGGCCTTATGAAAAATGCAATGAAGCAAGATCCTCCATTCCTATACCAATTTTTAAAGACATTTCTTCAATTTAAGTAGTAAAAATACATGTTCACTGCTAAAAATTGGGCAAAGTATAACAACAACCATTAAAATCATGTGTTTTCATTTAGCAGTTCTTGCTATGGGTTAAATCAGTGTTTCTCAAAGTGAGATCTCTTGCCCAAGATTTCAACATCACCTAGAACACATCTTAAAAATAGGAGTTTCTGGACTCAGGCCTGCAGAATCTCTGAAGGACTGACCTGAGAATACTGACAGCTCACTCTGGAGACTACAGGCCTTAAACTGTAGCACTGCCTTAGAAGACTCTCACTGTCTCCAGTCCCAGATACACAGGCCCCATGCCAATGCCCACTTGAATCTTCTATTAGGTGTGCATTTTGTTTCCAGGAGTCCAAAATGGAATTCAAGGAGCATTTCTAGGGGTGCCCTGAAATTTACTAAGTATTTCAAAATTTAATGTTGAGTAAAAATTGCATTTTTAATCAATCTTTTAGCCAATAAAGTTCGAGTTTCACTGCCCCAGGCTTTAAAAGAGAGAGAGATCCAGAAATCTTGAACTGAGAATTTAAAACAAATTGTCTTTAGGGACAGTAAAAAAAGGGGAACTGAGGAGACCAGGACTCACTTGAAAGCCAGGCTTGAGTGAGGGAAACTGGATTACTCGACAGTATTTATGCTTGAACTTCAGCGACAGGTGTACCCAGCATCCAACAGCTTTAACACAGCCCCTATGGGTCCTCAAGCAGTGTGTGTGTCTGTGGCTTTCAGCCTGGTTCAGAGTCCTGCATCTAGCTTGACTTTTCCAGAAATAAAATGGCTCCTCTCTATTCCCACCAAGCCCATGTTCTAGCTATTAGCCAAACAAAGGATTTTCCAAATATGGACCCAAAAAACATGTGCACTTTGAAGGCCACAACGAAGCTTAAATAGCAAAAACTTATTAAAAAGAAAGCCAACAATTGACGCCAAAAGCGTGAGCTTTTAAAGAGCAGAACAGCAAGACAAAAGCCAGAAAGAGGAACAAAAATATGCATTGTAGTAGGGGAGGGACAAGCAGGGAGGTGGAGATTTATATGGAAGAGTTGACATCATTGTTTCCCACTAATACTCAGCATGCAGGAAACAGATGGGCAAGAAGTGGTGGAAGGAGCTACTTATGGTCACAGGGCAGGCTCTCTGCTTAGAACTGCCATTTGGAACCTAAATGTTGTACTCCTTTGAAAAGCTGGGGACGGGAACTTCATTGCTAGAAGTTTTACTTACGTCTTTACAAATACTATCACCTTGGTATGGGAGATGGAGCTCTATATATCAGACCCTGACTTTACTGCCGGCGTAGATAGTTATGGCAGTTTGGGTCCGGAGGAGACAAAGCCACGGAAGGGGAATTTATTGTCATACAGACATAGTTTGGGTCCTGTTTCTCCCATTTCCCATTTCCTGACTGGGTTGTATCAGGCAAATTATTTAACCTCTCTGAGTTGGTCTTAATTTATCAAATGGACAAAACATGGGGCCTTCCTGGTGTGCAAGGGGTTAAGACACAGCACTATGAAGCTGTCCCCAGCCGCTGCAGCAGGAGTTAGATTCCAGTGGGCGCTGCTGGAGGTGACCCACATGGCTGGGGGTGGCCCACATGGCATGTCAGACCTCTCCTGTCTTGCCTGCTGCTCCCCTCAGCAGTGAATTTCAGTAGATCTGACTGTTCTGCTCCCCATTCTGACTCTGGTGAATCCTCTCATCCCCCACATCTCTGGCCTACAGGCCAACTCTTGTATGCATAAATAAATAAATCTTTAAAATACATCTATACACACATATACAATGGACATCTATAAATACATATATAAGAGACATATACCTAATGGGGAGAGGTCAGGAAGATGCATTTATGTCACATGGCTAGATCTAATTGAGAAACATAATTAGGGTGGTTAGTTAACACTGTTTTAAAGTTATATCTTTTAACAAAATCCCCTGTTGGCCGGTTCCCACTAGGACACATACACAAACTAATTGCCATTCTTGTCAGAGTCAACCTTTCTGTTGTCTTGAGAGTAGGTTGACTCTTCTGACACTAAAGACAGCTTCTGTCACCCCCTCCTGCCTCTCTACTCACCAACCACAACCCCAAAGCCAGTATATAAACTACCTTTCCCATATTCCACGTGGTTTCTCCCTCATGATGCAAGAGAGTATGACCAATTACAAGTCTCAGGAAAACCATGTGGTTTCCTGTCTGTACAAACCAGCTGCTCCCACTCCCATATCTCAGTCATTCCTCATAGTCAGATGATTTTTGTTTCATTGATTTTCCCCATTTAGAAACAACCCACTCTATGGATGGTTCTCTTTCACTCAGCCACCTCACATGTTAACCATCCTGCTTACACATCCTGTAGAGCCCTCTCAGTTTGGTCTTTTCTGGGCATCTTTGAGTTGTTACCTGTCTTATGATCCCATTAGACCCAGACCAACTTGAGAGCATCTTTGTAAGCCCAATGGTGTCTAGCATATTATAGACATCAGATGTATTTTCATGGAATTGAAAGCCCCAAACAAGATGACTACTGTATAAAAACATGAAAAAAAAAAAGAAATATGCATAATTGCACAAATTAACTCAATTGCTTTACTCAAAGGCTATATAGATTTATAGTTTGCCAAAATCCAAATTTATAAGTCAAACAGTTTTCTGATGTCTGTAGCAGTGAGAGCTGTTAAATGTTGTTTTGGCAAGGGTTAACCTTCACCCCTTTTCTTCTGGGAAAGACGCAAAGGGGGCCCCCCAAGGCATTCTGGGCCAGCATCAGGCCATGGGCGTGGTACCAGGGCCTGGTATGCATCAGCCAAGCTTGAACTAGAACAAAGAGTGCCTGAGACTCGATCCCAGAAACTCAGTTAGTTCTGGGGCCTCGCCAAGAATGTGGTTCATACCAAGGAGTAACTGGTGAGGCGCTGGGAAAAGGCAGTGTTTCTGGCCTCCTGCACAAATTCTGGGTCAGTTTCTATCTCAAGTAACTAGGAACCCTCATGCAGAACTGAAGCCAATCTTGGATTCCTGATATGTCAACACATCAGCAGTGTCTTCATCCTGAGCTTCCTAGAAGGACACTAACATTGGTTTCCTGAGGGGGAAATGAGGTCAATCAATCAATTTCTGTGTGCTGGCTACAGGGTGAGAAACTACAAAATGTGCTGAGCCACCCAAAGACACTTGCCTTCATCGAGCTTGTCATCGATCTGCATACCAAAGCCAGCTAGAATTAACAAGTAGAATGAAGATTAAATTTTGTGCCTCTCACTCTAAGACAGTGGGTGTTCCAAGAGGGAAGGGGACTGTGGCGGCAGTGGGCAGAAGGAGCCTAGGAGGAGATGGTGGGGCTTGAGTGGACTTGAAAGCTAGCAGGTGTGTGTGAAAGCATCTTGCAGGAAGTAAAGCTCGATGCAAATGCTTTTGTTAGTATTGCTGTTAATGGCTGGGCTGATGGAGGAATGATACAAAGAGAAAAAGCTACTTTTTTTTTGTTGTTGTTTTAACACAACTACAACATAAATGCCTAATTATGGAATATACTATTCTCAGAAATTATATTTGTGCTTAAACCCTTGACCTGGGGAGTCAGAAAGATCTGGATTTAAATTCTACCTTCCCTGTCTCTGCACTCTTGATGAGTAATTTAACATCTAGGATCCCAGTTTTCTCTTTTGTAAAGTAGGGATAAAAATGTTCAATTCTTACAGGTTTCTAAATTATTATTTCGTAAGTATGAAACAGCTGGCACATGGAAAGCAGTCAGTGCTCCCCATAAATAACAAGTGACCCTGATTTAGGACTCAGCAATTATTTCTGGGCTCCCTTCCTTAGAGAGCTCTTCTTCCTCCTTCCTTTAATGGTTCAGTAACCGAAAGTTCTTAAGCAAAAAACTTATAGCCAGTGTCCAATCTGTTTCCTCCAGGTCTTCTTTATGTTGTCTTAGCTTAAATTGTGTTTGGGAGCTAGGCACCCTAGCTGGATTCCTGAGTGTCACCAGGCATGACTTGAAACCAATCTTTGAGGGAAGACCATCAAGACCAGTGAAATTCAAGTGTGGCATTTGTCTTGGAGCATAGGGAGAAATAGCACAGAAAACTGGGTGAGCTAAGCACCCAGAGGTCAAAAGAAAATTAATTTGAAGGGTAGGTATAAATGGGAAATCAGCTTAAATTGGTTTACATACAGGATAAGCAATAAATTCAAAGTAATATAAAACAAAAAAAAATCATAAAAGCAAGTAGCTCCATGTTCATGGACCTCCAGGCCAGTGTGAAGGAGCCAAAGCTAGGGAACCAGATGACCCAAGGGGCTGGAGGACAGTTCAGCTTGATCCGTCTGTTCTGGAATGAGCCATGTAGTATCATCAAGAACACTGTGTTCAAGAAATAATTAGCCACAATATCTAGTGGAAATGGAGTTGAGGGCACTTCCTAGCTCCTGACTGAGTTTTGGACCTTTCAGTCTAGTCCAGCCACGCACACAACTACAAAATCCCAGGAAATGTTCTGAATGAGGTAGTTTTCAGGAACACACAGTGCCCAGCAAGTACTTCAGAACTATCTTAGTCAATCAACTCCTGGAGCTCTTCCCTTATTCCAATACCCAAAGAAAAGATTTCCAGGCTAGCCCACAAATGTCCAGTGGAATAAAAAAGGGGAAATAAAAATAATACATCTAAAAAAAAAAAAAAACTACAGTTGCATGAAATCAGGAACTTATCCATCACTTCAAGCATCATCTATAGGAAATTGTGTTCTCGATTTCAACACAGTTCCGGGTCCCTCCTCTCCTTCCAACAGACCTCTCCCTCCTCTGCCTTCCTTTAGTCCCCAGAAACTTAATGTTTTCATCTTTTTTTTTTTTTAAATCAAAAGTTGCTCATAAGTAAAAACCTAGAGCCAGTATCTATTCTCTGAATTGAGTGAGACCAGACCCCCAGCTACCTCCTGTGCAGATGTCTACCTGGCTACAGGGCAGTAGTCTTCCTCAGCAGTCCCCATCCTGCCAGCACAGTGCTCCCTCGGAGGCTGGAAGGCAATTAGGTTGCTGCCACTGGCGAAGGGGAGGGGTGGAGGAAGGCTGAGGATCTGCCCATGGTCAAGGGATGCCTGACAGAGGTCTGGCAAGTGGGCAGGAGGGAGGGCGATGAGTAGGTGGAAGGAGCAGTTTCTATTCTCTGTGCAGGCTATTTGTCATACGCAGAGTCTACAGAGTAAGTGACGCCTCAGCTTCAAATTCTCCAGTTTACTCCAGGTTTAAAATCCTAATTCTCTTCTGCTCCTTGGACTCTGCTTCACTCTGGGAGCCCAGAACGCAGAATGCAGGAAGCCTCTATAAACTCAGGTCCCTGGAGTTGCTGTTCCATCTTCACGAACTCCCCCTCCAGGACCTGGCTTCTTGTTAAGTTTCCTCTTGGTTAGGAGTGGCTCCGATCTTCCTGAAGTCCCTTAAGTTTCGAGTTGAGAGGCTGCTCTTCACAACTATACAGTGATGGTCAACTTCCCACTGGCTCTGGGAAATGCCCGAACTAGTCTGTCCACAGAGTTGGGCGACCAATCCTCCCATCCTATTGGTGACCGTATCATTTACTGACCTCATTGGAGCCTCGTTTATTCAGTCCTGGATGGTATGTGGTGATGCTTGGGCAAGTCCAGAGTGTCATGATAATAACAGCCACATTATAGCTTACCACATGCACACCCTCTTGTAAGTTCTCTGCCCATGTTAACTCATTTATTTTCATTTCAGCCCTCTTAACTGTTTCTCAAATGAGGAAATTAGACCCAGAGGGGGTAAATAACTTGCTCCAAGAACAAGCAAAGCTGGATATAAATAGACAGGATCTCTCCCTATTCTTTAAGGTTCCAGAACTCCTAATGGGAGCCTCTACCAGAAGCACCTGCCATCAAAGGATCAGGGAAGGTTTCCAGAAGCAGCTGAGGTCCAAAGGATGAAGAGTTAGCCAGGGAAGGTGTGATAACGATGTGCTAGGCAAGATTCTGGAAGGAAATAACTAAGCCACAGAGAATGCCCTGGACCTGGTTCTCCATTCAGTGTTAACTCTTATCTTGAATAGAAAAATATTTACTTTCCTTGCTAAGACTTTGCTTCTGTTTATGTTTGGGTATCTCCTCTACTGTAGATAAAAGCTTTCACATTTTCTCCTTTAGTTAACTCTTCAGTGAGGACAGCTAACTTCAAAGCTGAATTCTGAACCTCTGGCTTCCGAAAGTTTTTCACATCCCTTAGGCTGTAAATGTCTGGAGTCTGGGATGCATGTTTCACTTACACAGTGCCTTCATCCGTATTTGTGAAGTAACTGAATCAACAAAGTGAGAGAACAGCTTAGCCTCAGAAATTAAAAAGAGCTACATCTGAGAGTTTCCATTGTTTTACTCTTTGTTCTTTGAAACCCTAGGGTTATCTTACTCTCAAGTTTACAAGTGTTACTTTGGACATTTATTTCTTTGTCATGATCATTTTGTGATCCCTCAAATCATATACACATACATACATATCTATGCATGTGTGTGTGTGTGTGTGTGTGTGTATACACATTTTTTAACCTATTAGAACTAGACGTAAGGGCCCTCCCTGGTGGTGCAGCGGGTTAAAGCACAGCACTGAGAAGCTAACGCCACTTCAGCATGAGTTCAATCCCCGGCCCAGAGGTGCTCCACATGGCACAGCAGACCTCTCCCAACCCACCTGCTGCTCCCCTCAGCAGTACACTTCGTCAGTCAGCCTGTTCTGCTTCCCACTGTCTCTGGTGAATTCTCACACTGCCCCTGCACCCCTGGCCTGTACCCCAGCTCTGTATGCATAAATAAATAAAATTTTTTTAAAAATAGACAAAAATCTTCAGGGATAAAGAGATTTAAGAGTTTCCACAAACATTCAGAGGATCATTCTGGATGGTCAAAACTGCTTAACCATGGTTGATAACCCTCTGTCCTGCAAGCAGTGGTTCTCATGTCTGCCCACATAACAAAACCAGCTAGGATGCTTATAAAATATATCCATGCCCAGGCACCAAGAGATTCTGATTTAATTGGTCTGAGAGGGATCCTGGGCATCATTTTTTTTTTAACTTCCCCAGGCAATCCAAACGTGTCACATCTTGGAGAATCACTGGGCCGGAGCAAACATGACTTTTTACCCAGGAGTAAGCAAAATAAATGACAGGTTGTTCAGAAGGGTGAGAAATCCCTCAACCTTTATAGTGGTTCCACACAGAGAAAGATTGTAGCTTTCCCTGTCACGTTCTCTACTTGCCCTTGACTGTTGGCCACAGGGTTTCCAAGCACTGTGAGATGACTCAGAGATCTCAGCTCAGAGGGGAGAGGTAAGAAATGCCCATGGACACATTCTGGCCAGACAGGTCCTCATCCACAGCTTCCCAATAGCAAGCAACAAATGATGTGGTTCCATTACATAGCTGCAAGCAAGAGACTTTATAGTCAGTGGTCAAAAGGAAGAAAAAGAAAACTACTATTTTCAGCATCAGCAGTGAGGAAGGGATGATCCTCTCTCTCTAGAACAGGCAGGAAGAGAAAGTTATCTGGCTCCCAGGGGAGAGCTGGGCTGGGGGCCACTGTGCTGGAGGGGAAGTGAAAAGAACTCCCACCGAAAAGCAACTTCATGCCATTCATGGGTGGTCTCCCCAGCCAGGAGAGAAGTGGTCAAGAAGCAAAAGGTCCTTTACACCAGCCCTCTGTGCAGCTGAGGACAATCTTTGAGCTTAGAATGTAAGTGGATGCCCCTAGAGCCTGGATAGGTGGTGGTGATCTGTGTGTGTGTGTGTATGTATGTGTGTGTTTTCTAAGGGAAAGGACTTTTTTTTTATTCATATGGATCTGGGGTACAGGGCAGAGATGCAGAGGGTGAGAGGATTCACCAGGGACAGAGCATGGAACAAAACTGGCAGATCGACCAAGTACACTGCTGAGGGGAGCAGCGGGCGGGTCAGGAGAGGTCTGCTGTTCCGTGTGGAATCACCTCTGGGGCAGGCGATCGAACTCATGTGGAAGTGGCTTAAGCTTCTTAGTGCAGTGCTTTAACCTGCTGCGCCACCAGGGAGGGCCGGACTTTTGTTTTTATCAACATCCTAAAGATAAAGGTGACGACTGGCCCTGAACAACTTCTGCTTTAAACTGAATAGCTAGCTGTCACTTGAAAGCCCTGCCCTGTCAGATTTGCCTATCTCGAGGTAGAGAACTGGGCACAGCCAATAACAGAATGACACTGGTCTTCTGCGCTCGGTTGTGGGGATGTAGCTTCTCCATGTTAGACTGTCACCAGCTTTTCCTGTAGCTATGCACTTTAGCTCCCTGTCCAAACGAAGGACTCTCTTGGTTTCCCTAAATCTGTTTTTCTTTTCTGCCCTGGTGCACACAACACAGACCTGAACCCATTTTCTTTCTCTATTCAAGTCTGTTACCGTTAGCCTCGGTCTCCTAATTTCAGTAACCATGATGTGAGTGTTATGAGGTCTTTCCCAGGCTTCTGGATCCACGCTGATTTGTCACCTGCAGGGTTCTGGGCTGCTCTTCTTGAGTGGCTGACAAAGGGGTAGGGCCCAGGCCAGCTTTTCCTCCCTGGGAGTGGAGTCCTGTCCTTATCTATTAATCAGTACATCTTTTTGAAAGTCCATAAGGAGAATATATTGTTTTAGAGAAAACCATCAGCACTGACTTTGTATATTGATATTATACTAAAACAAATTGAGAGACAACTATCTATTTTTAAATGTGGGGGGAAAAGAACCCTAATGACTTTCACTTATAAGCTGCTGATACATGTGCTTACTTTTCCCCTGGCACAGTAATGGGGCATGGATCATTAAGTGGGTCAGTTGCCTGTCGTTTCAAAAATGAACACCATTCAGGTGTGTTAGTTTTCAAAGTTTGCTGACCCTGTGTAGGCTGTCTGCTTTCAATTTAGGGAAAAAAAAAATCATTAGAGGGGATTGTTGACCTAGACAGGGGAATCAGGAAGAGAAGAGAAGCCTTTCAGGCCAGAGCCCTCTGTGTCCTTTATAATCAACAGAGAGAACTTCAGCCAGCCAATCTACCTCTCTGAGCACTGGATACTGGTTTTCAACTTTTTTTCTTGAAGCAGCAACTTTGTTTTTTTTTCTCCCAAATGAAGCCTACAGGTTAAGGATACAATGGCTAAAGGTGTCAACTCTATGTGACTTGGAATAGTGACCATGATGTAGTACACACAGAAGCTTAGTTTCAATACTGTGCGCCCAAAACTTATATTAATAAATTATAAACCAGTGTGACCACAATAAAGATGTATATAAAACCTATGGGGGGGGGGCTCCCTGGTGGCGCCGGGGTTAAAGTACAGCACAAGGAAGCTGAAGTCACTTCAGCATGAGTTCGATCCTCGCCCTGGAGGTGATCTACATGGCGAGGCAGACCTCTCCTGACCTGCCCACTGTTCACCTCAGCAGTGTACTTAGTCAGTCCACCAGTCAGTCCACCTGTTCTGCTCCCCACTCTGTGTCTGGTGAATCCTCTCACTGTCTCTGCACCTCTGGCTTGTACCCCAGTTCTGTATGCATAAATAAATACATCTTTTTTTAAAAAAGAAACTACTAGGAAGGCCAAACTGTAAACATTGTAAACGAAAGTGCCTCCCAAGGCTGTCTTTTAAGTATCCTTACTGATACCTAGGGGATTCTTGATTATCTATGATCTATGACATTTTAAGAATGAGGCAGGGCTGGCAAGTGCCCCCATCCGCTCTCACAGCATGGGAAGGAGTGTCCAGAATGACACCCACATGGCAAGTGGCAACAGGAGCATTCCCAATGAACCTGAATGTTCACTCACCTCAAGTCCCTGCAAAAACAGGTGGAGGGAAACATTTCACTCTGGACTTCCCAAGGTATGCTTAGATGCATACTTCTCACATTCAGAAAAGTTCGATTCAATTTATCATTATTTCAAATCTACCTTTGCAGATCGTTGGATATTTGCTGGGGGGGGAGGGGAAAGAAAACAATGTAGAAGACTATAACTGGGTTTGAGGCTAAAAGGATTAACTGAATTGACTGAGTTTTGCCACAGTTTTGAAAAAGGCAGCTTTGAAATCTGTGGTCCCCCAGGTTCTGAAATAACAAGCCATTTGTCCCTACTGATACAGCACACTCTGAACTCTAGAACACTGCAGGAACATCACACACTGCAAATTACTAGGCAGTCCTGGGTCTTTAAAAAAAAAAATGGAATTGAAACAAAAGCACTGTACTGTTTTTTGAGATGCACATTTGATACGAGCTAATCAAATAGTTTTTGAGATTATTTTCCTGGAGGCAGAGTTATTCTGCACAGTTAGACAGCCCGTCAGCTTCCTTCTATGTCATACAGATCTATGGATAAACACCCTGCCCATATAGTGGATTATTTTCTCTCACTGAAGTTCCAGAAGACAAGGCCTTTTTGTCAGGGTAAGTGCAGGGCCAGTCAACCTTACAAAAGGATCATTTAATGCTCAATTCCCTCAAGTTTCCTATGATTAAAAACTTTTAGCCTCAAACTCAGTTATAGTGTTTGAAATTGTTTTCCTTCCCCTTCCCCCCGCAAATGTTTAAGTTGCATCTACTCCGCTGGAGTGTACCTCCCCACTTTCCTCCCCCCAACCTGACCTTGAAAACAGAGCTGCTCTCCTTTTCTTTTACATACCCTAAACTATTTTAAAAATCGGGGCCCTCTGACCTTGTTATAACATTCTTCTTGTCCGACAGCCAAATGCTAATCTGAAAGCCGAGAGGAGGTAAAGGGTCTGGGGGGTTGGGAAGGGGAGGGAGGGAGGTACTATATATTTGGCGTCCGTTCAGAAATTCAGAAAATGTTTGTGCAACCACTCCCCCAGCCAGGATCCACCGCACCCCCTGCCTTCCAGCGCATTAATAAAAAAGATGTGAGCAGATGAAATTGGAGAGCCCGGAGGGACACCTAAGGCGGTCATGATTATGTACCCAAGGAAGCCCTGCTCACCCTCCCACAGGTCCAGCCAATAGCCAATATCCAAAATTCAGGGTCCCTCCCCCCTAACAGCCAAAGTTTAGGATCCCGACCTCTCGAGTTCCCACCCCCATTAAACTTGCGGCAAAGCCGCCCATTAACGGCTTGGGCGACCCACGGAAGGGCTGACACACGTAGAGGTGGCACCGCTGTGCACCTTAGGAATCAAGTGTGTGCTGTTACAAAAGTATAGTGCGCTCGCAGGCCTGGAGTGCATTAACTTGTGAACTGGATGTAACACACCCCTAGAGAATCCGTCTCTCGCTCAAACAAAAAGAAAGGGGATGGGGGTGGGGTGGGGAGAAGAGACCAAAGCACATTACCATCCTGTCCGGAGCTTTCCAGATACTCGGTCAGGTCACATCCAAAGGCACTGGCGGCTCCCTTTCGTTTCAGCTTCTGCTTGGCACCCTTGTTCTTCATGAGTTAGTCCCAAAGAGGTCGCCCCTCTGTCTCCTCCTCCCCTCTGCTAGGCACCGCGCCGAAGATGGTCTCCCGGGTTAGCTCACTGGCTGCAGCGCACCTCGGGGGGGCTGCATGGGTGTCCAGAAGAACTTGGGCCCGGGGCAGTGCGCATGGACCCCGCGGGGCGCTGAGCCCGGCGCGGGCGCGGAGCCTGAACTCCACGGCGCTCTCCTCCAGGGCCGCGGTGCCGGAGGCCGTGCGGAGCTGGCAGCTGCGGGCGGCTCGCTTGGGAGTGTCACTTCCTCACTTGGGAGTCCCAGGGACTTTCACAGGCTCCTGCGGCGTCTTCGGTGTTTTCCTCGGCTGCAGAGGGAGGGAGAGCTCTCCTTTCTGCCTTTCCAGACGCCCCGGCGCGAGCGAGAGCGCTGGGAGCCCGGCGGCGGCGAGGGGCGAGCGGACAGCCCAGGGGGCTGCTGTGGGTCTTTTCCCTGCGCCCGCTGTCTTGCCTTCAGACGGCTTTGGTAAAGCGAAAAACAAGCATCCTGTCTCTCCCGCCCGCCCTCACGCCTTCCTTTTTTTCCTGTCTTACAAATCCTAGGATCATCCAGCTCAGGAAATGCTGGAAGGAAGTTAGCTAGGGAGGGGGGCGGAGGGTGGAAATTTTTGGCAGCTCTGTGCTGGTGTGTGTATGGAGCCGGAGGAAGTAGGTGGGTGGGTTGAGAAGTGCGGGGTGGGGGAGAGAAGGCGCTCTTGGGAGAGTTGTTCTGAGACTCTAGAGATAACTGGGCAGCTCGGGAGGAAATCGCGGCTCTCCTGGGGGGCAGGGATGGGGGGTGGGGGGGGGGGGGAACCTACTGCCCCAGCCTCCCGCTTCCTGCCCCACCGAGAGCTCTTTGAAGAGGCTGGAGGAGGCCACTGCTTTGGGGATGAAGGGTGCTAGGTGGGACTGAAAAAAAAAAAAAATACTGCCTTGCTTTTATCCTCATTGTCATCGGCTCTTTGACACTTTCTATTTCGGTGCCTGTCTTGTACTACACAAACACTTGAAGAGTAGTGACAGAAACAAAGACAGGGATTCCAACTGAGAAATCTGGCGGGGAGCGATTCTACTCCCACCACTCTCCACCTCTCCAGTTTGTGGGAAGCCGGGTTCCCCCCAACCCCCAACCGAGATAGAAGCAGCCTCTTTGGAATCAATGCCCTGGAAATCAGATTTCTGGTTACAGACTCTAGTACACACACACACACACACACACACACACACACACTCAATATTGAGAAGTTTGCTGAATGGAAATAAATTTTGGGGGGTGAATCCACGAATTGAAATGATTTGTTATTCTACTGTAGCAGAGTGAAAGGGGTGTCCCAGAATGTTCATGACTTGCTTCAAATTTTCAAGAGAGCGTGTTTTCCCTCCTCAGTTAGATTTGAAATTCCTTGACTTCTTCGTACTCAGCACACAATAAGCACGCAAATTCTTGTGATTTAACCATCTGAGGAATAGATTATACTTCCTGTAAAATTCAAATCAATATGTAAGCTGGAGAATAAGGGCATTTCGGCAGCTCAAAATCGCTGGCAAAAACTTTATGTATGGTATTTTAATTTCTGAATCCCTGTATCATCATTTATCACCCTCTGCATTACTGTGATTTATGAGCTGCGACCTTGACCTTCTTTCTTTGTCAGAGGTCACAGCTGATGGCCTGCGCCTGCTGAATCTGGCCCACAGTTGTGTTGGTTTGACATAAGCCATGCTTTCATTATTTTTTTAATAAAATAGTAGTTTATTTTTACATCATTTGGTGCCTTTTTTCCATCTCAGTTGTAATCTCCGCTTTAAATTATTTTTAAAAGTAATTGCCAACATTACAGTGTTAAGAGATTTCTCATAAGAGATCTGGATGTCTGGCTTCTCTTGAAAAAATGGAAGATCTAGTAACACTGCAAGTGCTTTTCCAAACGGGAAGCTGGAAGAGTTGTTGTGGCAGCCCTCCCCACCCCTTGTGGAAAAGAGGCAGTCTCCGACCACCCAGCCCCCTTAGCCTGTCTTCCCTCATTTGCACCTGTCAGGCCTCCGAAGCCACTTGAGTTTGTGGCCCATGCTCTGTGCGTGGTGTCCCCTTCCTTCCATTTTTAGTCTGTCTCTCAGTGACACCAACATTGCCCCAGTCATCTTGGCTAGACATCCTCAAGTAACCACTGACTCATTTCTCTCCTTCCTTCCACACCTCCAGGCTAGCCCCGCCCAGCCTGATGAGTCCTTCAAAGGCCTTCCTTTGGGGTTCCTTTCCAGGGTGCTCCAGTGAGGATCATTCACTCAGTTTTTAGACTAACACCTACAGGGGCTTGCTGAGTCCATTTCTTGCCACTTTCCCTTCTTTGTGCTGAAGCCCTGATCAAACTTTGTGAAGATCTGCTGTTACCAAAGGCTTGCTTACTCAAAACTCCTTTCTTATTGCCAGGATAGCAATTTCTGAGTTACTTGGTGAATACTCAGCAGGGTATTTAATAGACTGGCTCTCTCCATTTGCAGAGAAGGATCTCCATGTGAGACTATAATTATTACTATGAACATGAAGAGTTTACTTTGGCAGCAGCATTCATATTTGTCATTTCATCTGACTTACAGTGAATTTCACCACTCTGTCACCAAATGAGAGACTGAAAGAGCACCTTTTTCTGGGGTTCAAGCTCTCAGGGCACACATTATGGATAAATTGTCAGCCTTGCGCATTACCTTTTTAAATCCTTAAAACGATTACTTTAAAATTTTCATTTTGACTAATGACAGCTTTAAAAATTCTCAAAAACAGTCAAAGAATTCCTGCTAGACGCTCCTAGCTTTTCCAAATATTGATACTTTATGCAATCAGAGTATTATAACAACCAAAACCTAGGAAAATTATGTTGATATTAAGAAATCAATAGGCCTAACTCAAATATGAATTAATATTTGAGTACATAAAAATTTTTATCAAATATGATCTTCCTTGTAATAAAGCCCACCAGATAATGTGAAAAAAATAATTTACATGTTATTCTCAAAACACTACACAGTCTAACAGTAACTGTGTACCAGACCCCTTAACCATCATCAAACCCAGGAGGTGAAATCCGCCACCTAGCTGAATCAAAAAAACAAGTGACACAACCCTGAGATTTTTCTATGCTTTACTGAGAATCCCTCAGATTCTCAACAATTACAGAAATTTCCAGCTATTATAGCCTGAGATCTCCTGGTCCCCACATCATGATAATTTGGGTTCAGGTTTCTTTAGGCTTCAGGATCCAGGTAATAGTGAGCACCTAACGGGCATTCGTTATGCCTGGAGAAGTTGAACAAAACTTATTTAAAATCTGTACATGGTGTTGTGTTTTTTTTTTTTTTTAGCCTGTTTGATAGTTCTCAATTATTGACACCTGAAGGTGGGAAGGACTCACTTTATCAGGCCAAATAATGAAGATTCCTGGTGACAGCCTGCCTCAGGCTAGAAAACTGTCTTCTTCCCTATTTGCTCCTTGCCCCTTCTCATTGCTGAGCATGCACTGTGATAGGTGCTGAACTTAAATCTAGCCTTTTTTTTTTTTAAAGATTTATTTATTTATGCCTATAGAACTGGGGTACAGGGGCAGTGAAAGGCTTCACCAGAGACACAGTAGGGAGCAGAACAGGCAGATCAGTGAAACACACTGCTGAGGGGAGCAGCAGGCGGGTCAGGAGAGGCTGCCATGCCATGCCATGTGGTCACCTTGGGGTGTGGGGATCGAACTCATGCTGAAATGGCTTTAGCTTCTTAGTGCTGCGTTTTAACCCGTTGCTTCACCAGGGAGGGCCACATCTAGCCTTTTTTTTGGATCTTTTTTTCTATTTCTCTTTCTCTACTTACCTTTGTCCCTTTCCATTTTTCTCTTCTTACTTTCTCTAAGATGTTTACTTTTTCTGGATGGTACCTTTTTTTTTGTGGAAGAAAATCTGATTTAGGCCCCAAAGAGTTTTTCCACTAGGCCACAGATTTCTGAGGAAACAGGTTTTGTGGAACTAGTGCAGGAATATTATCAGGAAGACTAATGGTGATGACACCAATTACCCCTTTAACAGACTGTCAATATGCAAATTTTTGTAAAAGCACTTTGTTCAATACCTCAACATGATAAAAGCCATCTATGATAAGCCCACAGCCAATATTATCCTCAAC
>NW_004567104.1:34957654-34959206 GCF_000260355.1 Condylura cristata
GGGGGTGGAGTGGGGAATGGGATCAAAAACGGGGGGGTGGAGGTGGGGAGGGAAGTACACGGGACTATGGTGATGGCACACGGGTGACTTGGTGATGGGAAACCTGCGGGGATTACAAGTGAGATGGAAAAAAAAATGTACAAAATGATGTAAAAATAAACTGTTATAAAAAAAAAAAGCACTTTGTTCAGATGGCTCTACTACAAAAGAATTCACTTGTTGCCCATGACCTATGTTACCTGCAAGTGGATGCATATCAAATTGTGTCATCTGCCTCTCTGACTCACCAAGATGTAGCAATTGTCTCTGCTGTAAATAAGTAGAGACAGAAAAGAGAAATGAGTATTGGGGATATACATGTCATCTGGGGCCTAGAATTCTTTTTTACCTACTTATCTATGAAACTAATGTTAATCAGCAATTTTAGAGTTCTTCCTCCTCCCCAGTTCCAAACTAAATTAAATACTCTTAGGTGATTCCTCCTGGTTACTACATTCTGAATTCTATGTTCCATGCTGCTAGAGTGTCAGTTCAAGCTCATGCTGGGCACATTTGCTCTCCTCCATTTCTCCACCCCCTCCCAGTTTAAAAATGATATTGTTGTCACTACTTGTTGGGTTTTATGGGTTAATTGTGCCCCACCCCTGTTTATATGTTGAAGTCTTAACCCCCACTACCTCAGAACAGAACTGTATTTGGAGATAAGGCCTTTAAGAAGGTGATTCAATGAGGATAATAGAATGGGTTGTAATCCTCTCTGACTGATGGCCTTGTGTGAAGAGATTAGGACACAAAGAGACACAAGGGATGTATATCATAGAGAGAGGAACATGTGAGGACATGCAAGAAAGTGGCCGCCTGCAAGGCAAAGAGAAACCGCAGGAGAAGCCAAACATCTGACATCTTGATCTTGGACTTCTAGCTTACAAACTATAAGAGAACAAAAGAGCTTCCAGAAAGTTATATCCCAAGCTCCAGTATTTCATGTCCCTGTGCTGTTTTTCCACATTTAAATTATGCTGCAAACGGTTGCCTCTCCATGTCTAAATGAAATTGAATCAGCATCTTTTGTGGGGTTGGGGGACTATCATATTACTAATGTAATTGAACAGAACAGGGTAGAGGTAGTCGATTTGCTTGGGAAATGACAATATACCAGAATACGTCTCCCAATCCTACATGCAGGGATGACATTTAGCTTGCTAGCAGTATTCCTGAAACATCAGCTGACTTCCCATTGCCCCATCACCTCTTTTACCACAAAAGCCAGTTTTGTGTGTAAGTGAGCTTCCAAGAGCAAGCAGTTGTGCTGATAAGAATGGAGGTGGAAGGGTGCATAAAGGACCAACTTTAGAGTTGTAGGACAGACAAGGGATAATAGTTTTTTTTTTTTTTAAAGATTTATTTATTTGTACATACAGAACTGGGGTACAGGCCAGAGGCTCAGGGGTAGTGAGAGGATTCACAAGAGACAGAGTGGGGAGCAGAACAGGCAGATCGACGAAGTACACTGCTGAGGGGAGCAGCGGGCGGGTCAGGAGAGGTCTGCCAC
>NW_004567104.1:34960196-34962907 GCF_000260355.1 Condylura cristata
TCTGTATGAATAAATAAATAAATCTTTAAAAAAAAAAAAAGCTGAAGTTTGGGCCCTTCCTGTTAGCACAACTGGTTAGAACGCAGCACTGCAAACTAGTCTCAGCATCTTCAGTGTAAGTTCGATCTCCAGCCCTGGAGGTAATCCACATGGCACAGCAGACTACTCCTGTCTCACCCGTTGATGCCCTTAGCAGTGTGCTTCATCAATCTGCCTGTTCTGCTCCTCACTCTATATCTAGTGAATCCTCTCACAGCCCCTTGCACCTCTGGCCAAAATCCCAGATATATATGCATAAATATATATGCATACATTAAAAAAAAAGCTGACGTTTGGAGAAATATAAGACATGCTTCTCTATTTGTTAATAGCTAGAGATAAGGTTTCAGAAGGCAATGTGCTTTGATGGTAAAATGTAGGACTGAATAGTAGTTGCAAGATTAGGACTCAGAGATTGCAGTGTTTGAAATTACTTGAGAAATACGTTTCTCACCACCAATACTTCAGTTATATTCTGATGTCTTTGAAAATTGACTGCAGAACTGAGTCTACCAGAAGGGGAGGAAAAGTGAAATCTAATGAATTAGCCTGGAGGACTCCTAGGGCTTTGGTGGTATGAGTAGTTTGGTAGCATACATCTGTAAAGATGTAAGCCTGTGTCCCTAAAACATACAGTGTGTTTGTTACCTCAATGGACATAAAACAATAACTCAAAAAGTGCAGAGATCATTTGTATTCTGCAGGATGTTATTAAAACTGTAATGACATTTGACCCACAATGCACAGTGCAGCATTAAATGAGCCTTCAGTATTTCAGAAACCATGCACAAAGCGAGGAGCACAAGACCCCCTTGTCCCACTCCACCGGCACACTGGACTCTGCCAAGCAGCAGCAGGAACTTCCTTCCTAGAGTCTCTTAGAGAAGAGACTTCACAAGGCTGGAGGGAGAGCCAGAACCTCGGGTTGAATCACTATTATGTGGACATCTGCATCAATGCGGACTGGCCTTAGCTTCTGAGACTGAATTTGGAAGCATTTCACTTGACACCTCTGTCTTGGAGATGCAGAAGGAAAGATGCTGGCCAGGCCCTCGCCACGCACACCCCATGCCTGCCTGGGTCTGTCCTGAGCACCCAGAAAGTGATTCCCAGTTTCCTCTCAGCAAAAGAGTCTGGGCTGTCATTCTCGACTCAGTATCTTTTATCCCAAGCTGAACTGACACTACGTAAAAAAAAAATCTGAATTCTTCAGATGACTTGGCTATTGACTGATTTGACTCAATCATCCCTATTTTGTTTTACTGCTTTTCATTCTGCCTCTGCCTCTCTGTCCTGTTTTACCCTGTTCTGCACCCCTCGAAGCCCCTTGCCTTCTTTCTGATTGAGAGAAGGACCACTAAAAGGAGTTCCATCAGTCTCTCCCTGGGGTTCTGAAAGCTGGAGCAAGTGATTTTCTTAGGTGGGTGGGGACCTGTCTCCTCCCCGTTCATTGTGTTCCAGAGTTTCCTGTGCATTGCCTGTAACCCTTTACCAATCTGCCAGGCGCCTTTTAACACAAAAGGGAGGAGATGGGGGAAGGGAGTACTGAGGAAAAACATCCCTATAAATAGCCCTCTTGAACAAAATTGTTTTCCTAATACCCAGTTGTTGTTAGACCTCAAGGTAGTCTACCTCAGCACTCTCCTCCCCTTCCATTCCAGCTCCCGCCTCTCTCTCCCTGGCTGGGTGTAACCAGCCCAGAAGCCTCCCCAGCTCTGGCCAGTCCAGTTGTAGGCTCAGGCTGACCTGGGCTGCTCATCTGTTTCTGCCCTTATGTGCCCCCTGGCCTCTGTTGGTGCCAGTGACTGAGAATGATTTTTATGATCAAAGTCTCCTGTTTCCTCCATCATTATCCAATTTCTTATGGTGTTTTTTTTTACCCTCCCATTTTCTCAACCTGGTCCCTGTTTCATATCAAACATTTATAAGGTATTGATTTAATTTTATTTTATTTTCATTTATTTATTTATATCTTTCCCACTTCCAACTTGGTTTGAGGTGAATTACTTTGCAATCAAAGTGCTTCGAACCTAGAACATTTCTGAGAAGTGGCAAGGTGGCCTCTTGTTAAACATAGTTTTCTAACCATGGAAGAAACATTGTCTTCTGTAAGCCGTTTGTGATGGAGTTCTGACTGTGGCTCGGCTCGCCTTTTTCTCACATCTCTGCAAGGTACCCCAGAACCTGCTTTTAGTCTAATCACGGAACACAGAATACAGAAATTTAGTGTAATCATGGGACTACAGAACAGGAGTTTAGTAAGTTACAGATATGTTACCCTTAATGTATGTAATTGTACTGCTTGTGAATTGGGTAATATATTTCTGTTGGTTACACATTTTGGATATATGTTTACAAGATTGGAGGGGTTGGGGGTGGTAGGAAAATGATACCAGTTGTAATAAAATCACACTTGAAAAGTCTCATCTATTTCAGGGAACATTTGACTTTTTTCAGTCCTCAATACACAACTTCTTCATATTAATTCTCAACGAGCTTGTCAAATATACATAAATCTCATTTACTTGTGCACTTTTTAAAAAAATAATATAAGTTTATTTTTACATCATTTTGTACATTTTTTTTTTCATCTCAATTGTAACCCCCGTGGGTTTCCCATCACCGAGTCACTCGTGTGCCATCACCATAGTCCCCGTGCACTTCCCTCCCAC
>NW_004567104.1:34963177-34982829 GCF_000260355.1 Condylura cristata
TTTTGGGCATTTGGGCTGCTTCCATGTTTTTCCAATTGTAAATAAAGCAGCAATAAACATGGGGGTGCAGGTATCTTTTTCAATCAGTGTTTTGTGTCTTTTGGGTAGATACCTAGGAGTGAGATTGCTGGGTTGTAGGGAAGCAGTTAAGCAGTTTGAGGAACCTCCAAACAGTTTTCCATAGTGGTTGTACTAGTTTGCATTCCCACCAGAATGCAGTTGAGTTCCTTTTTCTCCACATCCTCGCCAACATGTGTTGTTGATAGTTGTTTGAAGATGTGCCATTCTCACTGGGGTGAGGTGGTATCTCATTGTGGTTTTAATTTGCAACTCCCTTATTATGTACTTGTGCACTTTTCCAAAATTGGTGGTACCTGTGTGTATCTCTATTATCTATTTCACATTCATTTTTAAGTTTGTGAAAAGTCCTCTCTGACTTCATGGGATTTGATACTTAAAAGCTTTAGATTGCTGTTCTAATTCATTTTGGTATCTGCCTACAGATGTTTTAAAGCTTTTTGGATTAACATTACCCTGTCAAATGACCCTCCCTAAACTCCACATTTGCTTTTAAGCTATCTGCCCCATTGCCAATCAATATGCCAAAACATGTGTTCTGATTTTTCTTTAGAAAAGAGGGCCAAAGTTATGAGTGGAATGTATACCCCAAAATGCATATTTTCAAGTTCTAACCCCAGGACTTCAGAATGTGACCTTTCTTTAGAGTAGGGGGTTGGGCTGTAAGGAATGAACATGTGTTCAAACTAGAGCAGGATGGCCGGGACCCAATATGTCAGTGGCCTCATAAAAAGGGGAAATGTTGACACAGACATATACACAGGGACAAACCATGTGAACACTGTTGCAGAGATTTGACTAGTACATCTACCAACCAAGGAATGCCAACGATTGCCAGGAAACCGCCAGAAGCTACAAGGGAAGCCTGGAACAGATTCTTCCTCAGGGCCCTCAGAAGGAATCAACTCTGCCAACCCTTTGATCATGGACTTCCACTTCCAGGACTGTGAAATAATAAATTTCTATTGTGTAAGCCATCCAGTTTGTGATACTGTGTCAGGGTACCCTTAGCAAACGAATGCAGAGGCATAGCTAAGGCCCGGTATTAGCTCCTAATCCTCTACTAGGCCCTTTGCTTGTGGTCAAATTGGTAACAGTCTATATAATTTCCGAAGTTTCCCTTGGTGGAGCCCCCAGAAAAAGTCTGTATCTCTAGCTGGTGTAGACAGTAAGTACTTAAAAAAAATTTATTTTATTTATTTATGATTACAACAACTGGGCCAAAGGTATGTGGAGATGAGAAGATTCACTGGAGAGTGGGGAACAGAAGAGGCAGATTGACTGAAATACACTGCTGAGGGGAACAGTGGGTGAGACAGGAGAGGCCAATGAGGGTCAGCTCCCTGATTGGGGATCGACCTGGTGCTGCAGTGGCTGGCAATAGCTTTATAATACTGAGATTTAATCCCATATGCCACCAGGGAGCCCCTCCACCCCCACCCCCCCATTTAGCACTTTTATACAACAAATGTTCATTTCATCAAGAAACTCCAATGGAGGCCAAGGACAATAGCTACAAAAATGACTGAGGATTCCGCTGATTGTAGAAGACAGTAACATGGGGTGTTGGGGGATCTCCTTCTTACACACCTGAATGTTCTGAAGCACTTTCCTTGGAGCACCAGTGAAGGTCTGCGGGCCCCCTTTCCTGCCTCCCTCTCCACACCTCAGTAAGAAGTGTGGTGACAGAGTTCTGTCCCTTCTATACCTTAGGGCCTGAAAGCTGAAATTCCTGAGTCTGTGAAGTCTGACTACACTCAGTGAGTTAAAGTTACTGTGTGTCCTCTATATGCCAGACTCTGAGTTTGGTGCTGAGGACATAATGGAATGCTCACTCTGGAGGCAAGAATGTCGGGTACATGTGAGACAGATGACATGATGGTAGCATTAATGTCAGAGGCCTGATTGCCTGGCAGAGTAAGAGAGGGCGCTGTAAAGGAAATGATAGTTGCAGTGACAAAGATTCATTTGTTGCTCCTTCAGATGACAGGGGGAGGATTTTCAGGAGGGTAAGGACAGCATTTCTAGAGACACAGAGGTGTGCAAGATCAAGACTTTAGAGATGGGAAGCTAGTCAAGGTGGCTGAGCACAGCAGAGATCGGGGTCTATCTCGCCTGTGCAGTCCACAGGAGCCTGGAGAGTGGAGCCCCTGGAGGATTTGAAGCAGGGCAGGATCAACTAACTCTGGTAGTGATGAAGGGGGTTAAGGTGGGACACATGAGAGGCAGCAAATGAGGAAGCAGAATACAGGTATTTCTCCTGGACTTCTTCCCTCTCACATAAATGAGAGGTGTAAAAGCGTCCTGTTTAATGAATGCCTAGTTGTGGAGTTAAACCACATGAGGTCAAATCCTGACCTTGTCACTGACTAGATTGGTGGTTTGTTTTGAGGTCATGATTAGTGTTGAAGTCTACCTGTGAAATCAGATGGCCTAATAGAAGAATTTCATTCATTTGCATCAATACTATCTTTTGCATGGAAAATAGATGAGTCATAATAGATTCTACATATTAGACTGTCCCTAGAGATTATCTGTAAGATCATTACCACCGACTTCATTTGTAAATCCTTAAAATGTGCGCTATATCTTGGTTTTACAGGAATTTGGCTGGAATTATGAAAATGCCTCAGCCTTCCAGAAGGGACATCCCAGGAATCATTAACATTTGAGATGTGGGTTTGCCATCTAGTGGGCATCTTGGAGTGTGTATGCATTATAAATATATTTCTCTCTCTTTCACACACACACACACACACACACACACACACACACACACACACACACACACACACAGAGGCAGAGTCAGTCAGTGGTCCCTAATCTTTCTCCCCAACCTTCAACACTTAAAATTCAAGTGGTATTTCTGAAACATTGCTGTTTGTAAAAGTGTTTATGGGTCAGGGGGATGGGAATGTCTTATGATGCATGTGCTTGTGCACACAGACAGGATTACTGTATCACAGGGGCTGGGGTGAGGGACAGTCTTTCAAACTACCTGCCCCCTCATCCCTCACCCCGCATCTGCTTTCCTTGCTCCTGTTTGAGAATCACTCATCTCAAGAAAGGAGGTAGAAAGATCTATCACCACCATAAAGGCTTAGTGCCGGCTCCATAGATATCCAGTAATCATGAATTTTCTTCCTCTTCTCCCCCACATTCTCCCATAAAAGCTACTCCTGGTTACACTTCACCAGTAAAATGTGCATTTGGTGTGTGAAGCATGGCTCTGTGTGAAGCAAGTCTTTGACTTAGCAAATACAGAGGAGAGTAAAACCCGGCTCCTCTCTTCAAAATGCTTACATAGGGAAGTTGACAGCTTTGTAACGAAGTATGTCTCAAATTGTGGGGCTAGTTAGTTTGTTTTTGTTTTTTAATTAGGTTTTCTTTTAGGTGTATCTTTACAATAAAGCTAGTTTTCTCAGACCGAGAAGAAAGATTCTTCTGGTAAGGAATGAAATGGACATCAGGAGCAACTTGATTTCTATTTGAAAGGGCAGAGACTTAGAAAAGGCCAATAAGGAAAAAAAAAGAAACATACATGTGGATGTTCCTGTAGAAGTCTGGAGAGAAGGACAGACACTTGAGAGCAGCTAGCCCACATGGTGTGAAGCAAAAGAAGATTTTAAGAGGTTTCATTATGTTTTATGAATGAATCCTTCTTTGATGTTTTCATGACACTGCAGTAAAGATTTAAATTGCCTTTCTGTTATTTTTGGATGTGGGTTAGTGTTTCTTTGGAAAATAACACCGTGCAAGGCAGGCTGTGAAGTGGCTTAGCTTTATCTGGAAAACATAAAGGCTTAGACCATAACACTTTAAAAATAGACATGTTATATTTTCCTCATGTGCTTTAAACCTGAAATTAAACAAAACTAAAATGACAAAACTGTATAAGAAATCCTATTATAAAAGTAATACACTTGGCTTAAAACATAAAAAAAGATACAGAATGATATTTAATGGAAAAGGAAAAAAAATTTCTTGCTTTATTGATCAAACTTCTCCCTTACCCACATCTTACCACCCTAAGGAAATCACCTTGAAGATTTGATTTTTTAATTATTTTAGTGATTATTACTATCATTATAAATGCTACATTTACACCACTGTTTCTTGATGTGTCTGTCATATTCAATGTCTGTTAACTCTGTGCTGTAAGTGATGAGCAATATAGCTCATGAGACTACTTCTCCTTTCTATCTTCCTTCATTTGCTTTGTTAATGATATCATTTGCTATTCTTCTTTGGGTTATCATTATAAATTTAATTTCTATGCTTAACTTTGAATTCTTGTCCCATTATTGTAGGTAGTAACTCTTGAGTCTCTATTACTCTTGGTAGTATGAGAAAAATAAAGCCTTCATAATACTTTTCACCCCTCCCTAGACCCTCTTTTTCACCCAGTCACCCCCTCTCCCTTCCAATTTCTATCATCTCTACCTTCCCACTTACAATATTAGGGTTGATAGTATTTATATTTTGTCTTGTATCTATAACTATTTTTTCTACTTTTTATCTGTTGATGGACTCTAAATATTGCACTCAGCAAATCAGTTTATGTCTCGCTGTTTATATTTATGCAAATATTATTTGCTGCAGAATACAGAGTGATTAGCTCAGAAGATCAACTAATCCACCATGTCAAAACCAAGCTATTAGGAGAACGAAATAAGCATCAAAACCAACTAGAGCTGTCTTTCTTACAATGCTTAACTTGATTAAGTCAAGTTTATAGTTACTTCACATTTCAGTGTTGATTCTCAGTTTTTTTTGTTTCGTTTAGAGTTTTTAATTTCCTTTTCAAAATAATCAACATGTACTTTTCTCAGTATATCACTAAGAACTTACAGATCTTAGCTATCTTATTTTATTTATTTGTGAAGAGGACATAAATGTACTCACACACTAAGTAACTTTAGAAAGGAACTACTGGATATACAGCAAGGTATTAATTTTCTTTCACACTTGTCCTTTAGTCATTCAGTTCTTTTTAGATGTGACCACCTGTATGTGGCATAAAGCAAAGATGAATAGATGAACAAAATATAACAAAACTAAATGTTTGGGCTATAAAATATAAATGATTATAGTGCTATCTCCCTGTGTTTGACTTGCATTTTTCTAATGAGAAATGCATCATACATTTTCGTATGCTTATCTGCCACCCAGACCTCTTCTTTAGTGAAATGTTTGTTAAAATATTTTCTTTTTGACTGAGTTTTCAGCGTTCTTTATTCTTTTTTTAGATTTATTTATTTATGCACACAGAACTGGTGTATAGGTTAGAGGTTTGGGGGGAGCGCGGTGTAAGAGGATTTACCAGAGACAGACTGGGCAGCAGAACCAGCAGATTGACTAAGTACACTGCTGAGGGGAGCAGGGGGCAGGTCAGGAGAGGTCTGCTGTGCCATGTGGGTCACCTCCCTGGCCAGGGATTGAACTCATGTGCACTGGCTGCAATAGCTTCAATCCATTGTGCCACCAGGGAGAGCCCTGCATATTTACATATTTTGCATACAAGTTCTTTAGCAGATATATCCTGGTCACTTTTCTATTCTGTGATATTTTTTTTTTTTTTTGCATTTTCTTAACAGAGTTTTTCAATGAACACAAGTCTTATTTTTAAGTTTAGTTTTCAAGATTTCCCCCTGTATTCTTTTCTAGACATTTTATAGATGTGTGTTTTAAATTGAGAGTTTTGATTCATTTTGAATTAATTTTGGTACATGGTATGAGGTAAGATATATTTTCCTTTTAAAAAAGAGATATCTAGGGCCCTCCCTAGTGGCCAGCCGGTTAAAGCACCGCGCTAAGAAGCTAAAGCCACTTCCCCAAGAGTTAGATCCACGCCTGGCCCAGAGGTGATACACATCGTGGCGACCTCTCCTGACCCGCCCGCTGCTCCCTTCAGCAGTGTACTTCGACAATCTGCCTGTCCTGCTCCCCACTCTGTCTCTGGTGAATCCTCTCACCGCCCCTGCACCTCTGGCTTGTAGCCCAGTTCTGTATGCACAAATTAAAAAGAGAGAGAGAGAGAGAGCGATATCTAATTGTTCAAGCATTATTTATTTAAAGGTCATCATCCTTTCTTTAATGCACATGTCTTTACCAAAAATCCATATGTAAGATTTTATTTATGCAACTTCTATTATGCTCCATTAACCTATTAGTCTAGCTCCATGCTGTTTTAACTGTGGTAGTGCTATAATAATTCTTAAAATCAGATAATGTTGCTTTTTCAAGGTTGTTTTTAGTAATTTAGGTAATTTTGCATTTCCACATGATTTTGCATTGTTTGCTAATTTCTAAAGAAAAACAACCAGCTGGTATTTTTGTTGGAAATGCATTGAAAATATAGTACAATTGACATCTTGACAATATTAGATCTTCTGATCCACAAACAAAATATATATTTATACATATATATTTATATATATAGTTTGCTATATATGTATATGTATATTTTGTGTATATATATTATAGATAGAGATATAAACACACACACACACACACACACACCTAGCATATATAGCATTAGTTTGCTAGTGAGAAGAATCCCATTAATTGATTTTTGAATGTTAAACTCTTTATTCCTGGGATGACTTCCATTTGTTTATTAGGAATCATCCTTTTTATATATTGTTGAATTTTATTGTTAAAATTGTTTCAAGATTTTCATATCTGTATGTAATGTCCAACAGAAGTAATTGCAAAAAGATCTTGGTGCAAAACATTCACTTTTTCACCATTGAATGTATTAGTTGCCGATTTTTCATAAGTGTCTTTTCTAAAGTTGAGAAGTTTCCTTTGTATTCTTTGTTTGTTGGAAATTTTTATCAGAAGTGGAGAACAGATTTTGTCAAATGAAATTTCTCTGTCTATTGAGATGATTAGATATATATTTATCCTTAGATTTGTTAATATGGTTTTATTTTTTAAATATTAAATTAACTGTACATGGTTGAGATGTTGCTTAGCCAACATGCTTGGCCATATTATATTATGTTGTCTTATTCTCTTGGATTCAACTTGTTAAAATTTTGTTTGGAATTTGTGCATCTGTGTATATGAGAAAGATTAGTTTTTTGTTTCATTAAAAGTTCTTTTTACATCATTTTCATTTTGTGCATTTTTCATCTCATAGAGGAGTGTAAAGGATGGGGGGAATAAAAGAGAAACAAATGTAAAAATGAAAACAATGAACAACTATAAACCAGGGGAATGGGATTAGTTCCATTTTTTGGTAATATCTTTGTGTGGGTGTCATATTGGGGTAATGCTGACCTCATAGAATGAGTTGGGAAGTACTCTTTCCTCTTTCAATTTCTTTTGGATAATCTTACATAGAATTAATATTCTTTCTCCCTATGTAGAATTAGACCTAGTACAAATGTTAACTTGTGTAAAGTTAGTATTGTTTCTGCTGCTAACAGTGTCTGGAGTTTTCTGTATGAAAAGCCTTTTAACTATAATTTAAATTTTCTTAATATAGAGCTATTTATCTTGAATGAGTGGTAGTAAATTTTGTCTTTCAAGGACTTGTCCATTTTATCTAAACTGTGAAATTTATTGGCATAAAAGTTATTCTTAATAGTTTCTTCTTCAATGTTTTGTATTTATGCTTTTAGAATCTGTGGTGATGTCACCTCCCTAATTCCCACTACTGGTAATTTGTGTTTTTTCTTTTTTCCTGATTGGCCTACCTAGAGAATAATCCATTCTATTGATCTTCTCAAAGAGCCAGGTTTTGCTTTATTTGACTCTCTCTTTTTTTTTTCTTACTTCATTATTGATTTCTGCTTTGTCCTTTTCCTGCTTATTTATTTTTAACTTGCTCTCCTATTTCTTATTTTGTAGGGTAAAAGCCAAAAATCATTGATTAAAGAACATCTTCTTTTCTAATATAGCTATGTAGCACTCACTTAAGTTCTATGTTAATAACATCTAGAAGTTTTGATATGTTGTTTTCATTTTCATCCAGTTCAAAATTCTTTTCGGTTTCTCTTGATTTCTTCTTTGATCTCTTGGTTATTTAGTAGGGTGTTGTTTAGTTTGAAAATATTTGGGGACTTTCCAAGAATGTTTCATTTATTGATTTTTAACTTAGTTCCTCTGGGATTAGAAGTCTCTTTGGACACCAGGTCTGTTTCCTTAACTCAGGGCATCTGCTAGGCTCTGTCTGATTCCACTCCTCACCCTGCCACTCTTTCAGGGGAGGAAACTGGGACAACTGTAGGGTTCATCATATTTGTTTCCATTTCTCAGAGACCACTGTCCTTTTTTGACTGGTATAGAGTATCCTGAAAACTGTTGTTTTTTATATTCTGTCTGTTTTCTTCAGTCCCTGCAGGTGGAGTGTTAATCTAACTCTTGTGACTTCATCTTTATCAGAAGAAGTCTAGTGATTGCTTTTTCCTCTCTTTTTGATTCAACTTTTCTTTTTGAAAAATGTCAAGATTAAGGAAAGTTTAAAAATTATTCAAGGAACACCTGTATATGCTTTGTCTAGATTCACCTACTGTAACATTTTGCCACATTTGTGCTTGCCATCTCTCACCCACACACACTTTTTAAAAACAATTTATTTATTGATGCCTACAAGAATTGGGGTACAGGCCAGAGGTGTGGGGGTGGTGGTAGTGAGAGATCCACCAGAGACAGAGTGGGGAGCACAGCAGGCAGGTTGACTGAAACACACTGCCGAGGTGAGACAGGAGTGGTCTGTTGTGCCATGTGGGTCACCTCCCTGGCCAGGGATCGAACTCATGCTGTAGTGGCTGTGATAGCTGCAATAGCTTCATGGTGCTGTGCATTTACCTGTTGCACCACCAGGGATGTCCTCCCTCCCGCCCCCCACCATGCCCCCCCCATTTTAACTGAAGTATATGAAATAAATTATGAACATCATGATACATTATCACTAAATAAATCTTAAGTAAAAATTCATTTGCTTATATAAACCTAATACAATGGTAGAATTTAAGAAATTTAAGATTAATAGAATATTTCCATATAATATGTAGTTTGCTGTAATTATCTATTATAACATCAATAACACAAAAAATTCAGAGGCTTAGAATCCTAGTTTATTACTAAAACATCACATGATTCTGTCAGGGAATTCAGGAATTCAGATAATGCACAGTCAAAAGGGTTCATCTCTGCTAGAAGATGTCCGAAGTCTCAGCTGTGGGTGACTGTCAGATTAAAGAAGACTGTAGTAGTCTGCTAAGTTTGCCATGAAAAAATACCACAGATCGCATGCTTTTCACAATCAGGAGGCTGTAAATTCAAGGTGTTAACAGATTTGGTTCCTTTATGGCTTCTCTATAGGATCTGTAGGAGGTGCATTCTCCTGAGGCCCTCACATGGTCACTTCTGTCTGTGTTGTCTGTGTCTTAATGTCCCCTTCTTTATAAAGATACCCGTCATAGTGGGTTAGGGACCAATACAACAATCCTAATTTAATGTAATTACCTCTTCAAAGGCCCAGTTTCCAAATGTAGTCATTTCTGAGGTTCTGGGAATTATGTCTTCAACATATGAATGCGGACGGGGAAATACAGCCCTCCCTGGAAACTCTTTCATGTATGACCTAACATTGGGAAAGAGTTATAGTATGCTCTTAATTATTGAGACCATTGGAAATGAGCAGGTACAATGCAGGATATTAAAAATAGCCTCAAATTATTTGATCTTCCTCTCACCAAGAAGTGGGGGTATATTTCTCCGACCTTTAAATCTGCAAAGGCCTCTAACAGCTTTAACAAAATGGAGTGTTGTGGAAGAGTAAGTTTAAACTGTCCTTGGAAGATGGAACACAGAATCGGCGTAGTGTTACTACCAATCTCTGCTGTTTGTCTTAGCAGCCACAGCCAGTCCAGTTTCAAAGGGAGGGAAATATATATATGCTTTCTCAGTAAGAGGAAGGTCAAAGAATTCAAGATTGTTTTTCTTTTCTTTCTTTCTTTTTTTTTTGAATAATATAATAGTTTATTTTTACATCATTTTGTGCATTTTTTCATCTCAGTTGTAATCCCCTTGGGCTTCCCATCACCAAGTCACCCGTGTGCCATCACCATAGTCCAGTGCATTTTCCTCTCCCCACTGTTTTTTGTTCCATTCCCCACTCCACCCCTGTAAATGTTTTTATTATTTTTAAAAGATTTATTTATTTGTGCTTACAGAACTGGGGTACAGGCCAGAGGTGCAGGGGCAGTGGATTCACCAGAGACAGAGTGGGGAGCAGAACATGCAGATGGACAAAATACACTGCTGAGGGGAACAGCAGGCGGGTCAGGAGAGGTCTGCCGCACCATGTGGGTCACCTCCGGGGCAAGGATTGAACTCATGCAGAATGGCTTTAGCTTCTTGGTGCTGTGCTTTAACCGGCTGCACTACCAGGGAGGGCCCTGTTTTCATTTTTATTTTTTTATTTATTTATTTTTTCATTTTTATTTTTTTTAAAGATTGATTTATTTATGCATACAAGAACTGGGGTACAGGCCAGAAGTGCCAGGGTGGTGAGAGGACTAACCAGAGCAGAGTAGGGAGCAAAACAGTCAGATTGACTGAAATACACTACTGAGGGGAGCAGAGGGCAAGACAGGCGAGGTCTCCTGTGTCATTTGTGTCACCTTACCTGGTCAGGGATCAGACTTGTGCTGCAGTGGCTGTGGACAGCTTCACAGTAACTATGCTTTAACCTTTTGGACCACCAGGGAGGGCCCTCAGCATTGTTTATAAATGCCAGAACTGAGATGGTCACCCTCAGTCACCTCTAATGCAAAACAGCTGCCTATTTCCCCTTGTCTTTCATGACATTGATATTTTTAAAGTGGGTTGTTTTTGAAGAAGGTCCCTTACTTTTGACTTGTGTGGTTGCTTCCTCATTTTTAAATCCCAATTCCTCCCAGTTCTTGGGAGGAAAACAATAGGGTCATGTCATGCTCAGAGGATCGCCTCAGATGTGATGTTAATTTGTATACAGGTGAGATTAACTAACTACTTGGTGGAGGTGGTGTCTGCCAGATTTCTCCAACATAAAGGTATCCTTTCTCCTATGTATTTGGTAAGTAATCTCTAGAGACCATTTTTTCTCTTTTAAAATTTTCAAAAAGCAACAACGAACACTTCTGTATTCTCTGTCAGACACTTTCAATGTCTGATACCCTTGAGAGTCTAGATCTGTTAGATATTATTCCTGCTGTCACTTATGTGTGGCCTCCTATGATTAGTGGGTTTTTTTTTGTTTGTTTTTAGGATTTATTTATTTATGCGTACAGAACTGGGGTACAAGCCAGAGGTGCAGGGGCGGTGAGAAGATTCACCAGAGACAGAGTGGGGAGCAGAACAGGCAGATTGACAAAGTACACTGCTGAGGGGAGCAGTGGTCAGGTCAGGAGAGGACTGCCACGCCATGTGGTCAGTGCCCACAGTGCCCCTCCAGGGCAAGGATTGAACTCATGCAGAATGGCTTTAGCTTCTTAGTGCTGTGCTTCAACCCACTGCGCCACCAGGGAGAGCCTTAGTGGTCTTATTGTTAAACTTGCATTTTGGGGAACTACACTGAAATTGTCCCCCAGAGTGAAGTTCTGTGTTGTTGTTCAGACACAAGTGACCTGGCACCTGTTTTGTGCTCTTCCCGCCTTTAGTTTTTCTGCGGGTTCGAAGCAGAGGGCTAGGGTTTGCTATCATTGTTTCTGTCTCAGATCGTGATGTCCTCACAGACCTTCTACAAACCTCAGCACAGTCCCAGACCTTCTGCTTAGTTCTCCAGAACCCCAGCACCCGTTCATCCTATGATTTGCCCCTTTTGGGGTGGGCTGGTTCTTGGAGCTCTAGTTCTACCCTGTGGGTGGAGCCTCCGTTTTGTACTCGGTCAAATGGGAAGGATCGTATCTCCTTCACAGATCTCCGTTAGCATTTACAGAGATGCAGTTTGGGAGGAGCCCAGCACCTAACGCAGTGTTGACACCTAGCTTTAGGATATTCCCAAGGATCGTAGTCCGCGGGTCCTTTCCCCTCCTGGAGCTGCCCCCTTCGCCAGGGTGGAGTCGCTCTGGCCGGGGGCCGAGCGCCCGGTTACCGGGAAACCGGAGGCCCCGCCCGCAGGGCGGAGCCACAGAGATAGCGGGTGGTCGGGGGCGGGGCCGGGATCTGTGGGCCTCGGAGCGGCAGGGGCGGTACCCGAGATCACGTCTCGCTGCCTTCACTTTCTCGGGCCAGCTCGGCTCCGCTGCGCCTGGGGTGAGTACGCCGGGCCTGGCAGCATTGCCCGGACCTTCAATTCCGGGCTGGGAGCGGTGTTGAGCGCCGATCGGCGTCTTGCGGCGGCGGACCGGGTCTGCCCCTGGGCGGGGGACCGGCGCGCGTGAGGCCGATGCGGCCGGGCTTCTGTGGGGCGGTCTGCCTGAACCCCAGCGCAGGGCAAAGGGCCTGCGAAGGCCGTGCTGGCCGGAGACGCCGGCTCAGGTGCCGGCGCCACCACGATGCTTCCTGTACTGCCCGTGGGGGGTCCCGGGGAGCTTCTGCCACGTAGGGCGAGATCCTGGGGTCACCCCTGAAGCTTCGTGACACCTTCCCCGCCTGCCGCTGCGACGTGAATAAATCTCTTCCTCCTGGGTGCCCTTTCTCCCCAAGGTTTCTACTAGGAAAGTGACCACCTGATGCTAGCTTGGGGGGGGGGGGAAGGAAGGAGGGAGGTCGGGAGAGGGCGGTGGGCCGTTGGCCTGCAGGGCGGAGAAGTTGTAAGTCACCTGGATTTGAAAGAACTTCTGGGACACCTGTCGTTAGGGGGCTTTTGGTTCAGCTAGTGTCTGTTGATCCGTATCCGTCGATGTTGAGTCGTCCAATAAATAAGGGCTAAGAGAAGGTTTGAAAAAAAGAGAAGACGAAGAGAATTGGGACTGAGAAAAGGCCTTTGGGTCGGTAGTCTTGGAAGAGGTGTCAGCAGCGAGTAGGGGAGCACCTGGTTGCAAAGTGTGCGAGAGAGGTGAGAGAGGTGAAGGGGGAGGACACGAAGGCCTGACGCTCGGAGACCACCTCACCTGTTTGGAATTGTAAAGGAGGAGGAAGAAGATAGTAACTTGAGATTCACCTAAGGGTGAATACGACTCAGGGTCCAGGCTGTGAAATTGTGTTTTAAAAAAAGAGGGGTGAAGGATGTTGTAGACAGGCCAGGCTGGGCAGGGTTTTTGGAATATGGAGGTAGAGGAGATAAGGCTTTAGTGGGCCACAATTTCATATGTATATCTTTTAAAAACCATGCAAAGAGAGGCAATTCACACAGTACTCAGATTTAAGTCACCTGGTAAAGAGAACTGAACATAATAATCTTGAGATAGGAACAATAAAAACTTGTATTTTATATGACACTTGCTGTATTTATGTGACACTTGGAATCTGTGTTAAGGTGATCTAAGGTGTGCTTTTCCCATAGTTGCTTGTAAATGATTTGAGAACTAATCATAATGTCTTGGGAGATGTCTTATTCAAAGTGGGGACTTCAGAGAAAGTCAGGGTGGTTTGCTTTTTTAAAAGCCATCAATGAATAGTAATTTCTCAAACCTACCTGGGTTCCCGTTGAAAATTTGGATTTCCTCCACAAAGGATCCATCTCAGGCCTTTGAAATAAAACCTCTGGGGGTGGAGCCTAGTGGTAGCAATTTCAAATAGAGACCCTATTCTCTGCTATCGAAATGATTGTCAGTCTCTGAGTTTTTTTCTTTGAGATTAGGCTTGTTGAGACCTACTTATTTATTAACTTTTAATGTGATATAGTTGACATATAAGATTATTTCATTTTTAGTTGTACAGCATAATAATTCCATAAATGTATATATTACAGAATGATCCCAAGTGCAGTTACCATCCATCATATTGGGGCTTACTGAGGACAGATTTCCTTAAAGATGACATGAAGGACTTGCTGCTAGACTTATGTAACTAGAAGTCATTTCCTGCCTGTTAATGTCATCTCTAATTTTTAACATATTTTAAAGGCAAACTGTATAGTTATTTAGTCAGAAAAAACATTGTTTTTCATCATAACAATCCTACTTTAGAAAAGTTAAAATGATGGGAGAAACAAAATTTCCATAAATTCTGTAATTAAAGGGCCTTACATATACACATAAGACATATACACTCACCACCTGTGGCCTGATGGGGATTGTATGCCATTAACATTTTTATAATTTGTTCTTTTTCCCACTTAGCTTTCATGAGTACCTTTACATAAAGTTCAGTTTTTAAAACACCATTTTTTTTTTTTAAGATTTATTTATTTGTGCATACAGAACTGGGGTACAGTCCAGAGGCTCAGGGGTGACGAGAGGTTTCACCATAGACAGAGTGGGGAGCAGAACAGGCAGATTGACGAAGTACACTGCTGAGGGGAGCAGCGGGCGGGTCGGGAGAGGTCTGCCACGCCATGTGGTCACCTCCGGGGCAGGTGGCAATTAAACTCATGTGGAAGTGGCCTTAGCTTCTTAGTGCTGTACTTTAACCTGCTGCGCCACCATAAAGGGCCCCCAGTTTTTGGTTATTAAGCAGGTTTTTATTTTCAATTTAGACTTGGAGAGAAGTTGCAAAAATGGCTGCTGAATGAAGACCACATACTTTGTCCCTGTGCCTAAGTGCTTGGTAAATATTTATGGAGTGACAACTGGTGTTCCCCCCATCTATTCTCATATCCCATCCCCCTGCAACATTTTGTTATAACATCTTCCATGCTAGTTTTTTTTTTAAGGAGCTGGAGTATAATCCAGGGGTGTGGGGAGGAGGGGTGAGAGAATTCACCAGAGACAGAAGATTGGGGAGCAGAACAGACTGCCTGAAATACACTGCTGAGGGGGACAATGGGTGAGACAGGAGGGAGAGGTCTGCTGTGCCATGTGGGTTAGCTTGCTGGTCGGCATCCAAATTGTGCTGCAGTAGCTGCTGATAGCTTCATAGTGCTGAGACTTAACCCCTTGCACCACCAGGGAGGCTCCCATGCTACTTTTTTTTTTTTTCATTATGGAAAATTTCAAGCATACATAAACATACAGAGATTAACTTCAGTTGCCTATTAATACTACTTATTACCAATACTTCTCAATATTTGACCAATCTTGTTTCATCTTTTCTTCCATTTTGAGGGGTAGAGCTAGTATATTTGTTTGTTTTTTAATTTTATGTGTGTGTGTATGTGTAACATTACTGTTACTTTTTTTTCTTCAAGGTGTGCTTGTGTTCTTTCTCCCTTCAGATATATTCCCCTATAAAATTCCCACCACTAGTTCAACTGTGAACCATTACCATAGTCCCTTGTGCTTTTTCCTCCCCTGTTTTGATTTTTCCCTTTCCCCTTCCCTTGCAGAATGTCTCTGATTTATAGTTGCCTGCTAATTAAAAATAAATTTATTATTATTATTTTTTCCTTATTTGGTTATTTCCAATCCCTTATTTGGTCCCCCTGTAGTGCTCAGATAAGTGAAACTATTGATATATATTTTTTTTTCTGGGCTTATTTCACTGAGCATAATCCTTTTTGGCTCCATCTGTGTTGCTGTGAATGGCATGTATTTATCTTTTGTGATTACTGAGTAATATTCCATTGTAATGTGTGTGTATATTTTCTTGATCTGGTCATCTCTTTTGGACATTTGGGTTACACAACCCAAATATTGCCTGTTGTAAATAATGCTGCGATAAATATAGGGGTGCAGGTGTCCTTTTGAATTAATGTTTTTGTGTCCTTTGGGTAGATTCCTAGGCATGGAATTGGTGGGTCATAGGGTAGTTCCTGAGGGAACTCCACACAGCTTTCCATGGTGTTTGGGCCAGTTTGCATTCCCACGGGCAGTGCAGTAGAGTTCCTTTTTCTCCACATTCTCAATAGCTCTTTTTTTTTTTTTTTTTTTTTTTAATATGTGCCATTCTCACTGATGTAAGGTGGTATCTCATTGTGGTTTTGATTTGTATTTCATGGATTATAAGTGACATCACTTAAATAAATACAATAAATATATTAAATACAATAAATTTATGTATATTTGTATCAATATAATAAATATATAAAAGATTGATAAAGTAAATATAAAAATCTGCCTTTCAACAGATATTTTTTAATATAACTGTTGGCCATTTGCATTTCTTCTTTGGGGAATTGTCTTTTTTTCTTCTCCCCATTTTTTCACTGGATTGTTTACTTTGTTTTTGTTGAGTTCTGGAGCTCTTTGTAGATCTTTGTGATGAGTCCCTCATCAGTTGTCTTGCGTACAATATCTTTCTCCATATCAGTTTGGTGTCTCTTTGTTTTGGTTAATGTCTCTTATGCTGTGTAGAAGCTTTTCAGTTTGATGTAATCCCACCTGTTTTCCTTTGCTGTCTTTGCTTTGGGAAATGTGCCTTTAAAGGTGTTACTCAGATGTATGTCATATAGTGTTTTACCTATATTTTTTATGCATATTTTATGTGGAACTAGCATATTTGAAAACAAATCGCAGTCATAAAATATAAGAAAGGATTGAAATAAACTCTTGAGTGCAAGGATTATGCTTTTAATTGCCTTTATGTTCCCTCATTGCCTAGCACTGTGCCTGAAAATAGCAGGCAAGGTATTCAGAAAAGAGTGGCTGAGTTGAGAGGAGGAAAACCAAATTATAAAGTCATTTTGAAATTAACTCTAGGCCAGGCTGCTAGAAAGAACAAAAGGTGGTTAGTTCTGCCCTAAATAGCTCCTTCCCTGTTACCTGAATTTGTTCTCTACAGAAACAATTCCTTTTCACTTCAGTCAAAGACAGCTTTGACTGAAAACCCTGGTGGTGCAACAGTTTAGGATGCAGCACTGCAAGCTAGCTGCAGCTGCTTCAGTGTGAGTTCTATCCCCTGCCTAGGAGGTGATCCACATGGCGCAGTAGACCTCTCCTCAGCCGTGTACTTCGTTGATCTGCCTATCCTGCTCCCCACTCTGTCTCTCACGAAGCCTCTCACTGCCCTTGCACCTCTGGCCTATACTCCAGTTCTGTGTGCATAAATAAATAAATCTTTTACTTAAGTGTTATTATTAATCAGTCCCATCTGATGACCTTTTCTCAAGCACCAACCAGAAATTACCTTACCAAAAAAAAAAACCTTTTAAAAAAAATCATTGCATTTTTTTAAATCATAAAAACAATAAATACTCATTGAAAGCAAAATAGAAAATTACAAGGAGATGGAAAATCAAAATCATCTCTATTTCAGTATGAATTCTAGATAACATTGTCTTGGCAGGATTCTGATAATGTTTGCGTGGTAATGAGAGTCAGTGAGTATTATATAGTATATTCCTGGGAATGTACCTGCTGTGTTGGGTTGCATCATCTCATTAATTCTTACAGCAACATTGTAAAATAAATACATTGTCTTTTACAGTTGTATAGGAAAGTTGCTGAGAATTTCTTCAGTTCTAAATTTCTACCAATATAACTGAGAAGCAGGCTATATTGGGCATGTATTAGGCAAGGAAATGTCTTTGGAAAGATGGCTGGATAGGTGTTAGAGACTAGACGTATGTTCTGTCTGGTGCTTTCTGCTTCTAACGCTAAAGTCCTTCTAGGATCAGCAGTCCCTTCACTCAGCTATATTGCATCTGTCACCTCTAAAGTAGCTTGTAGAAAAAACAATGCTCCCAGGCTCAGTGCTCAAGATTGAGATTTTTTTCCGAAAAAAAGATTGTTAATCCTACCAATTAAACCTCCTGCGATTAAGTCCACAAGAGGTTGTCTGATTGGTGCAGGAGCCTGCAGACTGTTGTCTGGCTCTGAGGAGAACAGACCTGCAGGAAGCCATTTGACAGCCCCAAGAAAAGGGACAGGAGGTATGTGGCATAGGTAGACTGTCACCAGAAGGAACTGTGCAGATTTCAGGAGTTTGAGTTAGATACGCCCAGGCATAAAGGGGAAGAACGTGAAGGAAAATTCTATATGAGGGGTGAGGGAAGAGTTCAGACTTTAAAACTGACTGCTGGGCCCAGACCCCAACTCCACCACTTCCCAATTGTGCAGGGGTTTGGGCAAGTGACTTCATCTAAGCCTTCTATTTTCTCATTTATAAAATGAGGGGACTAATGAGTCTTTCCTGACAAGTTGGAGGTAAGAATTAAATAAGGTGATACAAGTGATTTAATGCTAATGCCTGGCATAGAGTAAATGCACACGTTTCTCTTCTTAGGTGTTGTGCTGCGTTCAGGTCATCTGGTATTAGCTTCACAGTAGCCTAAACACAGGCTGCTCTACATAACCACTTCCTGTGTCAAGTTTCTTTCTGTGGTCTGATCCAGGAACTTCACTGTATCTAGAGAGAAAGTGCTTCCCTCTCACTAACACAGATCTCAAATTTTTGAATGTGACTCTTTAGTGAGTATGAGACTATGCCGAAACTTCCTAAGATTGTTTTGTTTTGTTTTTGGCTTCTGTAGTCAATTACCGCATCTCTCCACCTCCTTAAAAGAAAATGCTAATTTCATTATAAAAGGACAGAAATATGGCATACAAAATTCCAAAAAGGAAAAAGAAAAGTTCCATACTTAGAACAATTATTATTAGCTTTGGGGTATCTTTCTATTTTCCTATAGTCTAAGTGGTAATCGCACATAAGACTTAGTCTCTGGTTTTCTTTTTGTCCTCATTCAGTCATGGGTTTTTCATGTTATTACTTGGCACAGAAAATATTTTAGTCTTCATTCTAGCCAGCCAGCTGAGGCTATGCCTCACTGTGGTGATACCAGCGCTCTGGCTGTAGCATTTTCTGTACTGTTCCTGAAAGGACATTTAGAATCTGAGGAGAGACATGGTTTTGGCAATGCAGAGAGGATGTGGGGATAAGGGCCCTCGCCAAGAAGTTCTCGTGACCTTTGTGTATCACCATGGCCGGGAGCTGACCAGAGGCAGTGTGGCCTCAGAAACTGGAAATGGGTCAATAACCAAGCACGTAGACCTTTCTGAGAGATGCATTCACACTCTCCCACTGCATTCACTGAAGTGTGACTTCAGGACGGCAGTTTGTCAGTTGACAGTGAGAAATGTATCATGGGAGCCACGGTTCCAGCCTCGGCCAGTGGGCCTGTTGGCCAACCCTCCTCCAGAATCACTTGTTGCAAATAACGTCACAGTGGTCATCATGGAGTGGTCGCTTACTGTGCACCAGGTGACAGGCTAACACTCTGTATGCATACATTAGGGTCTCCAGCCCCACAGCTACCTCACGGGTAGGAGTATTGTTATCTCCTTGTGACAGCTACGGAGATCAAAGTTCAGGTAAGTAAGTGACTGGAGTTTTGTTGATGAGTGAGAGAGCTATCATTTCTGTCTAAATCTACCCTCCTAGTCCTAAATTGCAGGTTTGTGCTGCAGTTCCCTTGTTATTACAGAATATTCTATATATTGTGTAGGGATTCTGTTGTGTGTCTTGTACACACTCCACCCATTGTGGTGTGCCCCTGCTGCATTTTTTTTTAATTATTACAAAAGTTTATTTTTACATCATTTTGCACATTTTTCTTTTTTCCATCTCGATTGTAATCCCCGCGGGTTTCCCATCAC
>NW_004567104.1:34983144-35032055 GCF_000260355.1 Condylura cristata
TATATATGTACCACATCTTTTTTATCCAGTCATCTACTTTTGGGCATTTGGGCTGCTTCCATGTTTTTCCAATTGTAAATAAAGCAGCAATAAACAGCCCATGCTGCATTTTTAATATAACACTTAGAACTACAAGATCCTTGACTTTTCATTCTCTTTCATTCAGGAACTTGTTTTGCTGGCTTTTAAAAAGAAGAGCTTTTTCTTTTCCCCGATTCCCTCTTTGGCGCCAAATGCATTGTAAAGTGCGATTTCACATGTTGCTAACCTCTGAGCATACGATCCTACAGTTACAGTTTATGAGGCTTTAAAAGCATAGTAATAAAAGCATATAGAGGTTCCTGTGTGCCTGGCAAGGCTCTAAGTACCGGACTGTGAGCCTGTCTGCATTTGATGCGATAGCTACTGTGCCAGGAGGGGCAATGGGAAGAGAACCATAGTGCTGTGCCTTAGCTGTGCCCTGCTCGGATCCCAGGAGCCTGCACCGTCTCTCTTGCCCTTCTGTTTCTAAGCAGTATCTGGAAATGGTTTACTTCTTGGGTGACAGACAGCCTGGGGGATAACCCAGAGAGAACATCTGTGATGTACAGATGATTGGAATCTTCTTTCTTTCAAATCTCTAGGTTGTAATCTCAAAACTTTCCTTGGAGAACTCCCAGCTGAAAAGGGGCAGGGGGAGAAGGGGAGGGTTGGAGGGGACAGGTTTTCAGTTTGTGTTGAAGTGAAGCAATTCCTGACAGGATTTCCATTTGAAACAAAACATCTTTGTGGTTGTCTTTTAGAGTTTGTCGGAGCAGAACTACTGAGTAAAGCAGCTTTGTTACTTGAGTTGTAAAGTTCTCAATCATATTGGAAAAGTTGAAGCTTCCTGCCAGCAGTGTGGTGGAGAGATACATTTTGCTCATAGAAGAGAAGATATGGGCTTCAAAGTGACTTCTCATTTTTCCTATAAATTTCGGTTACTGTTGCTTTTTACCTTATGCCTGACAGTGTTGGGGTGGGCCACTAGTAATTACTTTGTGGATGCTATCCGTGAGATTCCTAAAGCAAAGGATTTCATGGCTAACTTCAACAAGATCGTAGTTTGGAGGAAGGAAGAAACTGTGACAGAGGAAGCATCCACGAATAAAGCAAATCTGGAGAGCTGCCCTTCTTTGTCTCCATACCTCAGTACGTATCTTTTTTTTACTTTTACAAATGCTTTTTCTGAAATATCTCTATAAAAGCCAAAAGTATATAGCTTGGCTAGGTTTTTCAAAATGTATGTGTAGCACTATGTATATTTTCTCCTGTTTTTGACCTTTCTAGCGTTGGAAACACACACACACACACACACACACACACACACAGTGTCTGCTATTTACTGTTCAACCTTTGTTTGTGAAATGTATCTACATTTCACAGCACTTTAGCCTCCTACATCAATATGCATGTACCACTTCCCAGGTTTAGCGGTTCAGCTGGGGGTTGGTTGATCTAGGCTGTGCTCTTCCTGCCTCTCATCCTCCCAGAACCACTGGGAGTAGGGGGTGGGCCCACAAGACTCTGCAGAGTTCCTTTAGGACATCCTTCCCCTTAACAGCCAGTGTTCAGAAGCACAAGGGGAGAAACACAGGAGCACATTCAGGGCTCCACTTGTGTCTCCTGTGAGCATCCTCTTGATCAAAAGTCAAGGAGCAGGACTGAGTAATTTTTCAGTATAATTTTAGTGTTTATTCCTTAGACATGTTGTATTTTTTGCTTCCTCTTTGATGTCTTGCCTTTTCATTTAAAGCAACAATAGATTTTAGTGAGCACACTGACCAGAGAGGCAAACTCCACAGCCGTGTTGTATATAACCCACAAAGTCTGTCAGAATATCTGATAAATATTCTGACTCTCCAGAGCATCAAAATGCTTGTAGTTTGCCAGATAGTTCTCTGAGTCTTCCCTTATATTGTTGCCTCTCCTTTCTGTTGTCCAAGCTGCCCGTGGATTCCTGTTTATTCATCCAGAATCCAGCTTCTGTGTCCTGTCTTCCATCTGGGATTGCCCCAGTGTTAAACTTCTGTTCCTCGTGTGTCTGGCCAAATTTCTGTTGTGCCGATCACAGAGTATGGCTCATATGCTTGTCTTTCTTTCCCAGGTGGGCAGGCAGGGGAAGGCAGGTCTTCTTTTCTAGCTCTACAGTGTCCAGTGTCCCTGACCATGCCTGCATGCATGGTGAGGACTGTAAATGAACTTTTCTTGGTGGGAGGGTTCTGGGGACCTTCGGGAGCTCAGCGAAACAAAACTCCACAGACCCACTTTCCCTGTTAAATCACATATAGTGATATTAGCATGCTGCTTCCTTTTACTCAGTCACGAAAACACCAAAACAGATACTCCTGACTTAATGGGGGAAATTGTTCTGCTTACAGGTTACATAAACTGATATAGGAACAAGTTTAATTAAAATGCATATCTGATTGTATTATCCACTTTACTCAAACCCTCACAACATTTGATGTCAATTAATGCATCCATAGCTGATAAACTGTTGAAAAGTGGGACCGAGCTGAGCTAGTACCTGACCTTCAGGGGTTACCAGGACAGAGTGTTTCTTTTTTTTTTTTTTAAGATTTATTTATTTGTTCATACAGAACTGGGGTACAGGCCAGAGGCTCAGGGGCAGTGAGAGGCTTCACCAGAGACAGAGTGGGAAACAGAACAGGCAGATCCACGAAGTACACTGTTGAGGGGAGCAGCGGGCGGGCCAGGAGAGGTCTGCCACACCATGTGGTCACTTCCGGGGCAGGCGGGAATCGGACTCCTGCGGAAGCAGCTTTAGATTTTCAGTGCTGTGCTTTAACCCGCTGCACCACCAGGGAGGGCCCAGAGTGTGTCTTTTCTTTGAGCATAAATCATTGCACTCAAATCTACTTACCCACCTGTGAGGAATGTTCTTATACATATTATGTGTGTTTGCAGTCAATAATCTGGGCATATGACCCTGTAGTTATAGTTTCTGACCAAATAAGGCTTTAAAAGCAATAATAGTAAAAGCTAACACTCATTTAGAGGTTCCTGTGTGCCCAGCAAGACTCGCAGTACTGTACTGTGAGGCTGTCTGCAGTTGATGTGATAGCTACAGTTGTTGCATTTGCTGTTTTTTTGTTTTTTAGAAGGACGGAGCCAGCTCATTTTCAAACCAGATATCACACTGGAGGACGTGCAGGCTGAAAATCCCAGCGTGCACAGGGGCCGCTATCACCCTGAGGACTGTCAGGCTACACAGCGGGTTGCCATCCTCATTCCACACCGGAACAGGGAGAGGCACCTGCTGTACCTGCTGGAGCATCTCCATCCCTTTCTGCAGAGGCAGCAGCTGGACTACGGCATCTACGTCATCCACCAAGTGAGTACGAGGACGGGGACAGCAGAACAGCAGAACCTCCTCTTTGGGGGGATGTGGGTTAGATGAGCATCGAGCTATCTTCAAAAGAGAGCTTTCTTCCCTCACTGACCCTTGAAAGAAGTAAAGGAAATTCTTGTCCGTGAGTGTGGAGCTGTGGACCTAAGTTCTGGGAAGTTTTCTGAAGAGAAACTTTGTCGAAGCCTGTCATTGGTCAGCCCTTCCACGGTAGCCGATGACCGCCCTGAGATTGACCTTGTTTCTTTCTGCCTTTGCTGTCCACGGTACCATGAGCTATGAGATTTGTTTTTCCTTACTAAGCATGGCTATTCAGTGGGGCTCTAGACCAAGGATTTGATAGATGACCGTGTTTTAATAGCCATGGAGTTTTATGATTGACTCTACCTTCCCGCCTTTAGTTTGCCTATTATGTAAAACATACTATGTTTAGTTTTTGCTTTTTGATTATGTAAAACATATTCTGTTTAGATTTTACTTTCTGATTCCTTTACTTGACTCGTAGAAGCCTTTGTAGGAACACAGTGAGGGAAAGTTTGACTGCTTTTGAGGAGTTTCAGTAGAGTTGATATTGAAATATAACCTGTATTTGATGTTGATGTATTCAGAGAAATAAGGCACAAATTTAAATATCTGTGTGTAGCTTTTCAAATTGTTCTAGACCATCCAAATAATTCCCTTCAAAGCTTTAGAATTTGCTAAGAAATATAAGCAAAATCATTAGTTATATGCTTAATATTGGTTATAATATTAATATTCTTTTTTTTTTAAAGATTTATTTATTCATTCATACAGAACTGGGGTACAGGCTAGAGATGCGGAGGGAGAGAGGATTTACCAGAGACGGAGTGGGGAGCAGAACAGGCAGATCGATGAAGTACACTGCTGAGGAGAGGTCTGCCCCGCCACGTGGATCTCCCCCGGGGCAGGCAGGGACCGAACTCATGCGGAAGCGGCCCCAGCTTCTTGGTGCTGTGCTTTAACCTGCTGCGCACCAGGGAGGGCCCAATATTAATATTCTTAAGAGAAAATGTTTTTGTAAACCAGTGTGCAGTGTATACATTATAATAAATGTATTGGAATTCAGTGTATATATCTAATACATTTATACCCATCTTTTTAGGATTCAAAACAAAATTTTACTATTACATTAGTAATACGATAATATAATATTATTACATTAATAATATATGTATAATACAATAATAATATAATATTAGTGATTTGTAATATAATTAGTAACTATTATATTAGTTTATAATTATTTCTACTTTGAACATTGTTAGTCATTCTGGGTTTTTACTTACCATTAGTCATTCTGGGTTTTTACTTACTGTTAGTCATTCTGGGTTTTTACTTACCATAGCAGCCACTATTTTTTTTTATCTTATTTATTTATGCATACAAAAACTGGAGTGCAAGCCAGAGATGTGGGAGGTGAGAGGGTTCACCAGAGGCAGAGTATGGAGCAGAACAGGCAGATGGACTGAGGGTTGTAGCCAGCAGGTCAGGAGATATCTGCCACGCCATGTGGGTCACCTCCTTGGCCAGGGATGGAACTCGTGCTGCAGTGGCTGCTGGTAGCTTCATAGTGCTTTGCTTTAACCTGTTGCCCCAGGGAGAGCCCACAGCCTTTATTTTTATGGCTGCTCTTATGTTACTCTTTCCAGGTAAGCTGTTGAGTACTGCCAGTGTTTTGTCTTGATAAACTATTACCAAATTCTTAAGGAATTTGATCCAGACAGCCCAGAAAAAAAAAATCATACTGTAAGGTCTTTTTTATAGCATAGCTTTGGTTGTATTATGGTTGAATTAGACTTCTTACTCAGGATGAATCCCCCTGTAAGGACATGATGAAGATTAGCCTTCACCATTTAGTGTGATAGGATTCCCTTGCAGCCATTCCAAGAAACTTTTAAGTAGCTTAGTGATATTAACAATAATCTTCTGTTTATATGTCAACATATAAACCCTGTCTTTTGGATAGGATAAAATTAAAAAGTCAGCAGTGAAACAGTGATAATTGAATGACATGACTAGTATGTAAGAAAGGTTTTATAGCTTTATGTGGATTAAGTAAAAGTATCTTTAAAATTTTTTTACTTAACTGTATTTTAAAACTATGTTTTTTTAATGTGGAAAAATACACATAACATAATAATTAAAAAAAATTATTATAGTAGTTTATTTGTACATAATTTTGTTCCTTTTTCCATCTCAGTTGTAATCCCTGTGGACTTCCCAATGACCAATTCACCCATGTGCCATCACCATAGTCCTGTGCACTTCCTGCCCAAACCCCCCGTTTTTGATCCCATTCCCCACTCCACCCCATAAAATGTCTTGGTATATAGTTGCTCATTATTATTTTTTTCCCCCTGGTCCTTTATGCTGCTGCTATCCTTTATGCTCCTGCTATGAGTGAAACCATCTGGTATTTTTCTTTTTCTTTCTGGCTTATTTTACTAAGCATGATTCTTCCAGCTCCATCCATGTTGCTGCAAAAGGCATGAGTTTATCATTTTTGATCGCTGAGTAATATTCCACAGTGTATATGCACCACCTCTTTTTAATCCCATCATCTACTTTTGGGCATTTGGGTTGATTCCATGTCTTTCCAATTGTAAATAAAGCAGCAATAAACATGGGGGTACAGGTGTCTTTTTGAATCAGTGTTTTTGTGTTTTTTGGGTAGATACCTAGGAATGGGATTACTGGGTTGTATGGAAGCTCCATTTTTAGCACAAATACTATGATTTTAACCATTGTTAAATGTAAAGTTCATTAGTATTAAGTATAATCACATTATTGTACAGCCAATCTGTAGAACTTTTTTATTTTGTACAATTAAAACTATGCCTACTATGGTGATGGCACACGGGTGATTTGGTGAAGGGAAGCCCACGGGGATTATAACTGAGATGGAAAAAGGCACAAAATGTTGTAAAAATAAACTATTATATTATTTTTTTTTAAAAAACTATACCTGTTGAACAATTCCCACTTAAAGGTATATTTTTAAATTATGGAATATCAGTAGGCATAAAAACATAAAGAAACAGCAAACAGGCTTTTCCTCTTGCATCTGCTCTTCAGCACTTCATATCACAAGTACAATCTTGTGGGTTGGCAAGAATAATACCAGCTGCTGCATCTGAACTGAAGAGGGGCACGGTGTGAAACCTGTGTAAGGAGCTGTTCAATTTTTAATTTCCTTATCTATAGGCTGGAAGTAAAAAGTTTAATCGAGCCAAGCTCTTGAATGTGGGCTATCTAGAAGCTCTTAAGGATGAAAATTGGGACTGCTTCATATTCCACGATGTGGACCTGGTGCCCGAGAATGACTTTAACCTTTACAAGTGTGAGAGTCAGCCCAAGCATCTGGTGGTTGGCAGGAACAGCACTGGCTACAGGTAAGGCAGGTCTGTTTGTGGCTTGCTTAGGTGGTGGAGTGTCTTAGGAAAATGGGAAAAAAAGGTCTATGATATACCAATTTAAGCTCAGAACAAAAATTAAATTCTCTACTTTCTTTAAAAAAAGCTAATTTCTATAGAACAGCTTTTGCAGAGGATCACAAAGGTACCCAGGAAGGAACAGGAGAGAAGTAGTCTTAGCATTGCCAATGTCGGCCAGCCGCACCTGCAGCACCCACAAACAGGACTTTGTGAGCTGCCACACGCTGAGCAGAGCGCAGTAGCTTCTCTGCCTGTCGCTGACTTCCCCCCTAGGAGCTAACAAGAGCACACCCTTTAGTCAACTTTCAGGCCTCTCTAGTGAGACTGTGATGTCTTTTCCAGACTTTGGCATCTTCCCAGAGTCCGAGGGAGCATGCAAAGGGGCACACCCACCCAATAGTCTGCCTGGTAGCCGAGGTATCTCAATCTCAGTAATCCAAAACAGGATTTACTGTCTTCCTCTGAACACATAATTGCTGTTCTGCATACCCTGCTTTTGTGAAGGCACTACCTGGTTGCCCAAGCCAGAAACTACAGGGTTATGGTGGCGTCTGCATTTTTCAGGGACGCTGAGATGTAGATTTACATGTTCAGTAGACATTTATATAAAGAGTGTGTAGGAACTGGCTTCTGCTTTCCATCTGAGCACCTTACAAATTAAAAAAAAAGAAAAAGAAAACAACCAATGCAGTATATATGTATGTCACTCATGCCAAACCTGGATGCAGCCTCAGAATCCTTAATCCAGTGCCCTCGGCAGCCATTACTATGTATTCGATTGACTCATGAGATGAAATCAGTCGTCCAGGGCTGATGTAAAAAGGGACACATTTACAGTTTTCTCTACAGGCCTCTGCATACAAACCTTAACAGTTTCAAGTGTGTGGTACCTTGCTTAGTGAGCAGATGTGAGCATTTGTTTAGACAGAAAAGGTCAAAGAGGAAGTTGCCAGGGACAATGGGAATTGGGTGCCAAACAGGAGCAGAGGGGTAAAGTACATGGTCTTCAGAGAGCTTCTAGGATGTCAACCCTGAAACTGGAAGTTTCCAACATGTCCATGGAGAACAAAAAGGCGTTGTACTATGTTCTTACCTTTTCTCTCTTCTCCCTTGCTCCAGGTTACGTTACAGTGGATATTTTGGGGGTGTTACTGCCCTAAGCAGAGAGCAGTTTTTCAAGGTGAATGGATTCTCTAACAACTACTGGGGATGGGGAGGCGAAGACGATGACCTCAGACTCAGGTGAACAACAGAGACAGGTCCCCTTCATAGGGCGCTGCTATCAGTGGTGGCCCTGAAAAAATACATTCATGGATAGTGCCTATAGTTGCCAGACCAGTAGCTTGGGAGACCCTTTGATTTGGGCCAAGCAGTGTCAGGGAATGAGAGACAGACCGCAGGATGACCCAAACTGCTCATTGTCACTGGCAGTTTTGAAACGATGGAGGGTGGTCTCTTCTTGGCCCACAGGTGGGTATCTGGGGTTCAGGCTGACAGTGAAGGCCTCTTTAGACTTCTCAGAGGGTATTACTTCCTGAGACAGGGTCTCACCAGGGGGTGGAGAGTCCCTAACTGTGGGGTATCTGCAAACTAACCTTAGAGATAGTGGCCAGAAGCATGCCTTATGCATTCTCCTAGATCCCAGGGCATCCTGGCACACTCCAGTATCCAGGGCAGGGCATGCCAGCAGCCTGTGAGGAGCTGCACTCTGAAACCGAAGGGGACCAGTGTCCTCTCTCTGTCCACTCGCCCACCCTGTGTGTGGGGAGCAGCTCCTGGCCTGGGTCCTGGGCCTGGCTCCTGGCTGCTGGCAGTACTGTAGATTCTCTTGGAGTACTTTCTGTTTCACCTCCTCTCTCTGCTCTCCTCCCTGGACGTGGGTTTCATGGCCCAATAGTTAAAGGTCTCCCCATCTCCCAGAAAGAAGTATTCGAGGAATCTAGGGTTAGAATGTTCTGACTTGTAAAAACAAGGTCTTTTGCACTATTAGGTAACCCCCTTTTCCTGCTGTTGCCTCTTGGCAAAGAAATTTCCCAGCTGGGGTTTGAATGAATAGATATGTGATTGCCAAAAATTTTCCATTGCATCAGTGTAAAGAAGCCAGGGCTCCATGCTGCTCTCACTCCCATGTCTAGGCAGAGCCTCTGGAATGTTTCTGGCAGGGGAGAATGGATTTCCCTGACTAAAGGTTCCCTGGAAACAGCCATAGTAACAGGCAGCAGCTTCTCACGGCCCAGTCCTTCAGCAGCCTGCGTGACTTGTGAAATACACAGAGGGTGTCTGCTAGATTTGAGGGCTGGCAGAGCAAGAGAAGCAGGCTGTATCCCAATTCCCAAGTACCCTTCAGTGCACAGTGGAATGATCAGTAAAACTTTGCACTTACCATGAATTTTCATTGGCCCTTTCCCTGTTCCTCCTGAGCTTCAAGGTAGAAGGGAGCCCCAGGTTTTGCTTGCATTTGATAGGAACATCACGGCTTCCAGAGTGGTTCTTAGCAAATGCCAAATAACTTGAACATAAAAGTTGGTTAAGATGTATTTACTAATGTTTACTCACCTGTGAACAGACTCCACCTTCCTTTGCAGTTACCATGTTATGCTTTGCAAAGAGTGTTCCATGTGGACTGTCTCCTTTGATCCTGTCAGATAGCTCTCCTCTGCTTTACAATGAGGAAACCAGGACTTGGACAAATGCACTGACTTACCACATTTGCAAACTACAAAGTGTAAACCTAGGTGTGTGAGCTTTAGAGCCTGTGACCTTGATGATCATTAGTTTCCTTCCTTGAAAGAAGGAAACACTTAAGTAAATTAAGGCTCCTAAGAGATTCAGTGTTCCTATCTATCATGATGTATTAAGTACCTGCTTGGTTTTTTTAAATGCTGAACTATAAAATTGATGAATCTCATTTGTACCCAGCAGCAAGTGTTAAATTTGATTTTTAATTATGGACTTAACAATTGTCAGAGGTCCAGCATTATGCAATAATTTTTTCTTCTTATTTTTATTATCACTTTTTTTATTGAATCAATATGCATATTGTGACAATTTTAGAAAGATTTATTATCTATACATACAGAACTGGGGTACAGGCCAGAGGCACAGGGGCAGTGAGAGGATTCACCAGAGACACTGGGGAGCAGAACAGGCAGATCCAATAAGTACACTGCTGAGGGGAGAAGCGGGCGGGTCAGGAAATGTCTGCTGCGCCATGTGGGTCACCTCTGGTGTGGGGATCAAACCCATGCTGAAGTGGCTTTAGCTTCCTAGTGCTGTGCTTTTAACCCGCTATGCCACTAGGGAGGGCCCATGACAATTTTTAAATCAAGTGACTCAGCTGTGACTGTGAGTTTGTGCATGTGTATAAATTTTTGCTAATGATTCTTTTTAGTGACTTTTATAGGTAGGTGAGGGTGATAGTCTTTTTTAAAAACACCATTGTTCTTTTTCTAGGGTTGAACTTCAGAGAATGAAAATAGTCCGGCCATTGCCCGAAGTGGGTAAATATACAATGATCCTCCACACTAGAGACAGAGGCAATGAAGTAAATGGTGATAGGTAAGACCTGCTTTCACACCCCTGGCCAGCTACCTGATGTCTCTTTTGTCAGTAAGGACTAAGGTGAATTCAGTCAGATGAGCCAGTTAGTTTTGTTTAAAGCCTTTTATAAGGTAATTTCCAAACAGACACCAAAAAGTGGGGTAATTTCCAAACAGACACAAAAAAGTGGGGATGAGATATTGGATCTTCAGCAGACCCAGCTTCAACTGTTACCACTTCATGACCTAACTTGTTTCTCTTGCCTTTCTGTCCTCCTGCATTGGATTATTTAGAAGCGAATCACAGATTTCACAGCATTCTATGTGAAATAATTGAGTCTGTGTCCTTAAAATATAAGAAGTCCTAAAAAAAAAGCAAAAAAAAAAAAACACCCCAAACATAATCATATAATCATACCTGAAATAAATTGATAACATACTTCCTTAATATCACCAAAAACAGTCAATATTCAACTTCCCTGATTACTACTTCATAAATATCACAATGTTTTGTTGTTGTTGGTTTATTCAAGTCAGGACCTGGGTGAGCTTCACACATTGTGCTTGTGTAATCTCTTTTAATCTATCAATTCCCGCACCCCTCTTCTATTTTCCCTTGCAGATTTGTGGAATGACCAAATCACATGTCTAATGCAACTCCCTCCATTATGGAGTTTGCCATTGCATCCAGGTGGTATCACTTGAGATGTGCCTCTGACGCTTACATTTTCATGTAAGGTGAAGGCTTGAGCAGGTTTTGGTATTACTTGGGGCAAGGACACATCACCAGTGGTGCCTTGGACTTCACCTTGTGCCTCTGTGTGAAAGACATGAAGTCTGGTCCTTGCCTTTGTGATATTAAGAATGATCTGTGAGCTCAAGTGTTGTCAGCCCTACCTGCTCCTCGTGAGGTTCCCCTCGGTTCTTTACTTCCCAATTTTAGCAGCCTCTGCTAATCATCATCTGTTTTTTGTTATTCAATGGGCTTTGCAAAATTCTGATATTGTTACTTCTGCATTTACTAGATTTTTCAACACAGGTCTTGTCCTCTAAGTCTGTTTCAGTACAGAGTATGGATTTTATAGAAAAAGCAAAATAAAGTGAAAGAATGTACTTTGGTTTTTGTTTTCATAATGATGAGTTGACCCTTCAGGTGTGGTTCATAATTCTTTTTGGTTCATCCTGCTGGCTCCTAAGTCTGTTGACACCATCAGAGTGGTCCAGATGGTTTCCCCTGGAGCCGTGGTGTGAGAGCCTCTGTGCTATGGAGCTCTGGCCCATCTTGCAGCTCTTCCTGCCCCAGGAATCAGCCCCCTTTTTACATCTACTTTACATCATTGTTCATTTGGGTACAATGTTTTCTTTCCCCTCTCAGGTATAGTTCCCATAGAATTCCCACCACCGCTCACCGCTCACCTGTGCGCCGTCACCACCAACCCTTGTGTTCTTCCCTCCCTGATTTGATCCCTGTCTCTCCCCCTCCCCTGGAGAATGTCTCCAATTTATAGTTGTCTGGTTTTTTTGTTTGTTTGTTTGTTTTACTGTTAATTATTTTTTCCCCTAATACCTTATTTGCTTCCCCTATATTCCTTCTATAAATGAAACCATCTAATACTTTTCCTTTTTCCTGTGGACTTATTTCATTGAGCATAATCCCTTCTAGTTCCATCCATATTGCTGTGAATGGCATGAGTTGATCTCTTTTGATTTCTGAATGGTATTCCATTGTATATATATATGCCACATCTTCTTGATCCAATCATCTGTTTTTGGGCATTTGGGTTATTTCCAAGTCTGACCTATTATAAATAGGGACTGATCACAAAGATATACAAAGGACTCAAACAGTTCAACAAAAACAAAGTAAAAAATTCAGTCAAAGAATGGTCAGAAGAACTAAATAGACACTTCTCCAGAGAGGAAATGGATGGAATTAGCCATTTCCTGGCAGATAAGCCATTTCTTTTGGGGCCTCTGACTAAAGAAAAGAAGCTACATTTCTTTGTTCTGTTTCCTCCCCCCCGCAATTTTAAAACTGTATTAAAGGACTGGTAGCTCTTTTGTTGGCTTCTATATATATATATATATTTTTTTTTGGCTTCTACATTTTAAAACAATGTTAAAAGGCATTTATTTAGGCTTTTTGTTAGAATCTGCCACTTGAACAAAGTGACTTCTTTTTTTCCACGTAGCCCCCTAGTCTTTGTCTACGAGTGTGGTTTTGTCTCTTCAAATTAAAAAGAAATATTGAATGGATACAAAAGAATAATTATTAATTATTTGGAAAGTCTAAAGATTTGTGATGCTGTCAGTAGGGTATCCCCACCCAATTGATGCCTGTTACCTGTGTTGCCTTCCCTAACCCCACTAAACCACCCCTGAACCCAAATGGTTAACAGTTTCCTGAATTTTTTTTTAAGATTTATTTATTTGTGCATACAGAACTGGGGTACAGGCCAGAGGTGCAGGGGTGGTGAGAAGATTCACCAGAAACAGAGTGGGGAGCAGGACAGGCCAACTGACGAAGTATACTGCTGAGGGGAGCAGCAGATGGGTCAGGAGAGGTCTGCCGCGCCATGTGGGTCACCTCTAGGGCAGGGATCTAACTCATGCTGAAGTAGCTTTAGCTTCTTAGTGCTGTGCTTTAGCCCGCTGTGCCACCAGGGAGGGCCCAGTTTCCTGAACTTTTGTGATAATGATAATTATTTCTACTATAGGATGGTTTTCTTGTTTTCCCATGGTTGTATCCCTTCACAAAAGATTGAGAAATTACACTGTATTATTTTTCTCTGATTTTATTTAGCTCAACATTATGCTTTTGTTCTCTATCCACATTGTTACTATAACCAAACTGTGCTGCTTTTCATTCCTAAGCTCCTGGAGACCACTTCAGTTCCCCATCCCCTCAGCCCGTGACATCTGGGACTCCAGCCCCACCAGGGGCTCTTCCCCAGAGGCATGCCGCCCTGTCCTCACTCCTGCATGGTCTTCACAGGGTGGACTCTCTCTGGGGGTCCTTCCTCTTACCTTCTTCACTGGATAAAGTTCTCCTCTTTCAAGCCTCAGTTTTACCTCTCTCTCTCCAGACTCCCTTATGAAGCCAGGGGCCCCTTCATCTTTCTCCTCTACCTGCCTAACTTTGAGACAGTGGTGAAAGCTACGTGCCCTCTCTGCCCACAGACAGCCATGGAGGATTCATAGATTCCTTGAAGCACATTCTAGGATGTTAGCAGCTCATGATACAGATCAGTCACTTGTATTTCTGTGCTTTGATTAGTGCCAAGGTCTTACATGGGGTCTGACATGAGGATACATGACCATGATGTGCTACATTATGGGGAAAAATAATGACCAAATGACCCCACTTTTTTTTTTTTTTTTGCTGTAGAAAATCCAATTGATGAAATAATTTAAAATTACTTTTTACCATATTTTGTGACAAGGCAAAATGCAATGGAAATAGATATTAAAGTCTTATTCACAACTGTTCTTTTTTTTATCTTTAGGATGAAGCTTTTACAGCAGGTGTCACGAGTGTGGAAAACAGATGGGTTGAGTAGCTGTAGTTATAAGCTACTCTCTGTGGATTACAATCCTCTATATATTAACCTCACAGTGGATTTCTGGTCTGACCCATGACCCTGAATCAGCTCAGAAGAACTGAATATTTGATTGCAATAATTTTGAACCAGAGACTTCCTTTGGTAGTTCAAAATAAGAACAACCAAATAGATCTTAATTTATTAATTATTAAGCCAATTATTAAGCCGAATTTTTTCTTTTTGTACTTTCTTAGCGGAGTTCTTGGTGATATGGAATGTAAACACTAGTGTAACAAGACTGCTTTCTCAGTTGTTTTATCATAGGAATTAAACATCATGATATAAATACTTGAAGGACTATGTGTAAAAGACTCTACAAAGGATATGTGAATGCTGCTTGAAGAAAATGCCAAGGGAAATAAAATAGCTAAATGCCCTGGAAAACCAGAATTATTCTCCTCAAGGTAGAAAGGTACGAAGACATAATTCTGTTACTTATCCTGCATGTTCACCTATGAAGAGGTGAAAAGAAGGTCACAGAAGGGAGGAGAAAGGTGAAGAATCAAGATGCAATGACCTTGGGAATGAAGCAGACAGAACAGGGTCAGATGAGAGACGGCTGCAGTTGGCTACAGTTACGCTGGCGGCTGCTGCTTCTGTGTGACTGAGTGTCCTGCCCAGAGGTGCCTTCCAGGACAAGCCCAGCAGAGAACCTACTAGTTTTTTAAGCATTTTTGTAAAATGATTTTGTATATGTATGGTGTGGGTTTAGTTTACAAATAGCAAAGGAATAATAGTAGTAAAAGTGAAATAGCTTTGGGTGCTCAGTCTTGTTTGTTTCTTACTTGAGACCTAAAATGTATTCATTTCAGGGTTGATAATCCTAAATAGCTTGCAAATGAAACAGATGAGACAAGCCCTTCTACTCCCTCTTTTCCATTCTCTGTTCCTCTCCTGTAAGTGTAAGGAATATTCTCTCCTACACCACATCATGTTTTTTGTTCTCTTCATCATTTTGTGCCTTCCCCTTTGCCAGGATCAAAAACGGGCAAGGCTGGGCCTGGGCACACCTGGTTGGTCCTGGGCTAGGAAGGGTTGGGGTCCTCTGCCAGGCCTTGGCAAGCCTTTAACTTGAAAGTGGGGCCATGGCACTGACTCGGGCAGTGGCAGTGATTTGGGAGAGAAGTCACCAGAACTGCTGAGCTTCCTGGGGCGGGGCAGGGATGTGGGAGGGCAGTCTAAGGAAGGCAGTGGGATGGTGGGTCAGGACTAAGAGTATTTTGTTTGCACAGATGAATGGACATGTGTAATGTAGATAGATGTGGGTGTTCTTCAGGGAGTATTAAGCAGCGGTGCCCAGCTCATCATTGTTATATGAAATGGTTAAACTTCAGTATGATGGGTGCCAACCAATAAGTGTAAGTAATATCCTTTCCAAAGGGGAGAGGGAAGGCATAGGAGAGCTTGGGGTACTCAAGAAAGATAGCATCCACCTCCCAAGTAAGGAAGGAAAATTTGAAAGAACATCTGTCTGTCTATCTGTCTGGCATCTATCTCCCTCTTTCCCCTTCTTCCCTCTGTCCCTCCCTGCATAGACATGACAGATTTACCTCAGACTGGTCATCTCATTTAATTTGGGGACAAGTAAAAGCTCTGTCTTTATTTAGCAAGCACTTATTTTCATAGTCTCCCCTACCCCTTGACCTTCTCATTCTTTTTATCTTTCTGGAATACAGCCCCAGTTTCTTAATTAAAACCTACATGCCTACGCTAGGCCTCCCCAGCCTGGTCTTGGTTGGGGATGGAGGGTAAAGCACAAGAATGCTGTGTGTAAGGAATCTGAGGATCTGTATTTGGGGACTCAATGTGTCATTCAGTGGAAACAAAGTACAGCTACTGCCCTGTGGAAACTCCCTGTATGTTTTCAGTGTTTAAAAAGGCTCTGTGGTTTTTAATAAGGCAGGACCCACTGTGATATGGCCAATACTGTTTAGATAATTCTTTCATGGTAATGTACAAGTCAAGGATGACCCACTAGGACACTTCTTGATGTGAAAGATAATTTTTAACTGCCTTTGTTTCCTCACTGTCTTCCTCACTTTTCCTGGCCTGGAGGTCCCCATGGGCTCAAGGCTTCACTGCCACCACCTCAGCTGCGGGGGTGGGGTGGGGGTGAGGGTTAGACCTCAGCTGCACTGAGCCTCCCTAATTCCTGCCCTGTTTTGCGTTGTCAGTGGTCACAAAGAGGCCAGGCTTTACTTTAAAGCTTGTCTACTAGAATTGCTAAGGATTATATGGGTGCAGTCTATTTGATTCACAAATACTTACAGAGTGCACTAATTTAAGGGCTACTGATTTTTTTTTTTCCGCTATCATGCATTCTTACAGTGCTTTAGAGTTTGCAGTGTTTCCAGACACATTTTATTCAGTCTATTGACTCTTAAGTTGGTTGATGATGAAGAGGAGGTTCAGAACAGGTGGAGGTCCTGACAGACACCTCATAGCTAGAAGATGCCAGAGTAAGGGCAAATTCAGTTATCTGATACCATGGTGGGCTTCTTTCGTTCTTTGAAGTATTTTTCCTGAATCTGTAGCCCTGCCTTACTCTAGACAAGTTTGGTATCTTCTGGATCCTAAAAACTATGTTCCATTCTCATTTGGTCTCTCTAAACTTTTTTCTAGACTTCCTCCCTGGTTTTTCTGCCTTTAACCCCATTACTTCTACTCAGCTCCTCCTGGACATATTTCTTGGGGGTCCATCATGCTCTTGAATGGACTCTGGGGAAAGATGACACATTTCTTATGAGACTTAAAACAGACACTTTTCCCACATTTTATACATATGTACAGTCCTTATCAAAATCCATTAACATGATTCAATCTCACAGAAGGTGGTAAGTAACCAGGTGAAGTGAAGCAGAAATACTAAATAGAGAAGAAAAAAGGAAATTGTTCAGTCAATAGAAATGAGAAATCAGCAGTTTCCAATCTCAACCACAGCCAGACTCAAAAGAGAAACTGTCAAATCAAGTTAGTGGGGTGGGTGTAGGGAGTGAAAGGACTTAAAATTGCAAATTCAACCAACTATTTTTATTCTTTCATTTATGGGTAGCTAGAAAGTACCTGTCCTGCTGCTATGGGTAGGAATTTGTTTATTCCAGATCATGTAGAAAGAAAAGATTACAAGGCTGACAGATTGAGAAGAACGGACTTTGTAAGGCTTGGAGCCAAGTAGCAATCTAGGAAGGAAAACAACCAAGGAGCTTGATGACCCCATCTGCTATTGCAATCAAATAAAACTCTGAGTTAACCTGTCACATTCTGGTTTTGGTAGTAATTGTTCTTTGCATACCTGATAAGTATGTGGAATGACATCGAGGAAGTAGGAAGTTTAACAAGGAAGTTGTATCTGGGTGTGCCTACCCAGCAATCCACCAACTCCCGGAACCCAGCTCTCCTACTCTCCTTTCCTTTCTGGAGCTGGTGGGATTGGAGATGGCTTTGGTGGTGCTAGGTCTGGAACACACCCTGAACAGCAATTTGGGTTTCACGTGAACCCATTTTTAGTTCCTGCAGTTAGAAGGAAGAGGGGAAGGCTGGGCTCCTAGGGGATGGAAATAGGACTGGCCTGAGCAGAAACAACTCTGAGGTTAAATGAGTCTTCTGGCTACAAGGGCAGGGATCCTCAATGGCTGGACTCTGCAGGGGAATCCTCTGGTCTGGGTTTGCCTTGCTGGAAGTTGTGTCTTTCCCATGTATTGAAAACCTGGACATAGTGGGTACCCAAATTCAGGGTGCTGTTTGGTTTTGGAGGAGTAGAGTCTGTCCACATCTATGATGGGATGTGTATATTCTATGAAAGATGAATCTGAGACTCCAGGTAAGAAGCTAGTGGGAGAAGGGGCAGGGACAGTGGCTAACTGAAGGCCTGTTCTAATCACTTGGTAGAGAGAGCAATGTAAGATTTAGGAAGCAGCACTGGGGCCCACCAACTAGAGATGAATTTGTTACAGGAAAATGTACAGAGAAAATTAAAAGTGGGGGCTAGTTGTCACTCACCCTTTAGTATGAATTTGCTTGCAAAAAGGCTTTTCTTAAACTAGCTGAGAGTGAGTCACAAGAATGGAGATTTGTAGTAGAATTTTGGAGCATGAAGTCCCTGAGAAGAAAGCAGAAGTGAGTATGAAACAGGATTTGCTCATCTGGATAGAGAGTGAAGGCACTGGAAAACCTAGTTAGCAGTAGAAGAGAAAGGGACTGAGAACACAGGAGATTATGGAAACAGAGGGGAGCGTTGCCCAGAGTAAAGGGTGCTCCTTCCCACCTCCCCCTCCTAAAAGATCACAGAGAGAACCTTCTCCATCAGGTGCAGCTGTCATTTATCTTAACATCCCTAAGCCCTGTCCTGGAGAAATAAAATGAGCCAGAGCAAGACAAGTTGATTGTGTGCCTTGGACCTAGTCTTCTGGGACGCAGGGACCAGACTGCTACCTCAGCTTTCCTACTAGTACATGACAGAGGAGTGCCATGGCCCACCCCCACCCCACTGCTGCTCCCTTAGCATAACCTCCATTGCCCAGTCCTCCATCTAATTCCCAGGGAGCTGGCCCGGGTGTGCAATGGGTGGTAGGACCCTGAAATGACAGTTACATTTCCCTCATAGGGAACACACAGCTTGACAGGCGGACATGGAGATGCTCCCATTGTTTCTAAGTACAGGAGAGAAAGGATTTGAAGAACAGTAGTTCCACCACCACTCTGAGCTAAGTGTACTGGGGGTGGTAAGTAAAAGTACACAGACATTTGAACCGTTTACCTGTATAGCAGGGTTGCCCGCGTCTGGCTGGAAACTACACCCTCGTGCCTCTCCCATCTCCTAAACTTGAATTTTAGGATCCTAATGTGCTCTTTGTTAAAAATGTTTTTGAGTCACATGATCAATTATGACACTGGTAAAAACAAGAAAGTAAGCATATTTAAAAGTCCTTTTTATTTATAAGACTAAATAAACATATGTTGAGTTTTAACAGTCTTTTTCAGGGCCACAAATAGAAACAGTTTAGAAAAGAAATGTTTTGACAGTAGAAAAAAGTCACCATAAACTATCCACCTACTGGCTGGCTTCTCCCCTGTTTAAAAAGTATTTCAAGTTGAGACTGGTAAATATGTAACAGGCTCCCACTTTGTTCCCAACCCCTACACACATATATTTTTTTTTAATTCATGGGAGAATTACTAAACTACAGTATCTGAGAGGACATTTCAACCATTGTTAACTCGAGAAGAGCATCATTCTGCAGAATAAAAGCACCCCTGGGTGGCACCCTGAGATCACCATGTCTCCATAGATTGGAGCCACTGTAGAACAAAAGGCTAAAGGTGTGTTTGGGCACCCCTTTTCTTAGTTCTCTTTACCAGGATAATGTTAAGCTGAATGGATCTTTGAAGGTTTCTTTTAGAAAGTATTAAGAAAGAAGGGCATATTATCCAAATACAGATTTCACTTGCTGTAATAACACAGGTTCCTTTGAATGTCATTAAATCCCCAAATTAAATGTAGGCAGGGATGGGAGTTGCTATTTTCTACTTTTTCTTTCTTTTTTTTAGTATTTATTTACTCATACAGAACTGAGGTACAGGCCAGAGGTGCAGGGGCGATGAGAGAATTCACCAGAGACAGAGTGGGGAGCAGAAGAGCCAGACTGATGAAGTACACTGCTGAGGGGAGCAGCGGGCGAGGCAGGAGAAGTCTGCCACACCATATGGGTCACCTCCAGGGGCCAGGAGAGGTCTGCTGTGCCATGTGGGTCACCTCCAGGGGCCAGAGATCAAAATCACGCTGAAGTGGCGGCTAGCTTGTAGTGCTGCACTTTAACCGCTGGGCCAGGTGGAGGGCCCTATTTTTTACTTTTTTAACTCTCCATCTCTTCAGTCATGAAAGTGTGGCAGAGTCCTAATCCAGGGGGAAAACATGGCCAGGAGTTTGGAGCCGAGCCAGAGAGTCTAAAGAAAGTCCACACCATCTGACTTGGCAGTTTGTGTAAGAACAAGCACATTCCAGGGTAGCACTCTTGGACTAAAAAGATAGGTCAGTTCCAGCACCAAGTCTTGAGCCACGTGGGAGGTGATTGGGCGGGGACACTGTACTCTTAATACTCAATTCTGCTCCAGTAGAACATGGTACCCAGAAGAACCCAAAACTAGAATGCAAAGAGACAAAAACGAAAAACAAAGGAAAAATGAACAGGAGGTTGGTTTCAGAAACATGTCATTTTGGGGAGAAACGATGTCAGGTTTGTTGAGGTTTAGGTGCATTGGGTTTTTAAGATGAATTTTTTTTTTTGTGAAGACTGAAGGTGAATATACCCAGTGAGCATGATCACAGTTAAGTGTCCAGGTGAGGCTGGTCAGTGTCTGCACTCTCCAGACCTGCAGTTCTTGCAGAGGAAGCAGAATTCTCTTGTTTTCCCTACCACCCTCCTATCCCCCTGATCCCTTCCTTCTTCCCTCCCTCTTATGCTCACAGCCCTCGGGATATTCACTTAAGACTACTTGTTTTTGAAAGTGCTTTATGTTATCCAATTGTCTGCTTTGTAGAAGTCCCAGTATTTGTTTTTATCATTCTGACTCATTTTGCTACACATAATTGTTGCAAGTTCTCCCCATTTTGTGAAAAATGATGGCATAGTGGCTAAATATTTCTCCATATTGTGGATATACATCTTCTTGAGCATCTGTTGATGGATATTTAGGCTGCTCCAGTGTCATAGCTATTGTAAAAAACAGAACAAAACAAAACTGCAACGAAGACTGTGGAGCATATGGGGTTTTGTGTTGATGGTTTTGTATTCTTTCGATAGAGGCCCATGAGTGGAATGGTTGGGTGTACAGTATTCCCTTTTCAGTTTTATAAAAGGTAAATCCAAATTGCTTTCCATAATGGTCATATCAATTTACATTCTTACAGTGTAACAGGGGTCCTTTTTCTCTGCATCCCCTCCAGTAAAGAGGTCTGGAGGTCTTTTTCATATGTACTATTTTCAAAGGTGTGAGATAATAGTCATTTAGTTTTAATCTGCATTTAACTTGCAAGACTAATCTTGTCTAAATAACATCAAGTCCTCCTATCACTCCCCAATTTCCTACCTGAATCTGTACCCAGATTACCAGTCTTTTGGGGTTTCCTTTCTCACTCATTACTAAACTGCCTCTTAGGAAATTCCTTCTTCTTTCTCTCAGAGCAAATTAGCCTTCAGTAGGTTCCTATTTACAGTATGTATCATTTTGGAAAAAAAAAAAGTGTCTGGTCTAGTATTGAAGCTCTCCTCCAAGGGAATGATGCTTACTTATCCCACAAAAGCTCATGACTGGGAATGGTACCCCTAAAAAAATTAATAGAATTCAAGGTATTTGACTCAGGTAAGTTAGGATATCTGGGTCCTGTTGCAAATTTTCCACATACTCCCTGCATTTTATAAAATAATAGTATCTTCTTCACCTACCTAAGGGTTAGAAGATTGGATGAGATTATGAGTAAGGAAGCCTAATGTTTCTTAATAATTTACAATGCATCAGATACTGCTCTAAGCGCTATGTATGTAGTTCAGTTTCATGCTTCCAGACCTTATTTAGAGATTGAGAATAGAAGATACGTAACCTACTTAAGGTCACTGAAGTAGTTGTGGTAAAGCTGGGATTCGAACCCAGGCTGTTAGCTTCAGTGTTGAATTATCATTATAAGAAAGCTCCTCTAAATAGTAATGAGTTGGGCATGCCTAAAGAGCATTTCTTAAGCACAAGAGCATTTCTTAAGGACCCTACTGAATTTTACTTTCTGAAGGTGGGAGACTGGCTACCTACCCAACTACTGTTTGGGGATTTCAAGTTCAAAGTATTGGATATGATACCTTGTCTGGAGAGACCCTCAACACATTTATTTCCCTTCCTTCCTTTGAATAGCAAGGGGATCCAGAGTCCATCTGATGCCTATGCAAATATTAAGGGTTTCAGCTGGGCTAGAGTTCTAAGATTTTCAAAAGACTTTAAACATTATCCCCTAGCTCTTGCAAACATGGCACTAATAGAAACTTCACTGTTAGAATTTTCAATCTTTCAACAAGTCAGCAAGCATGTGCTGTGTGCTCTGCTAGGCACTGGGGATACAGGGCAACAGGGTGCAGGTTTTGGCAGAGAATTCACGTACAGTGATCATGACAGAAGGGTGTGTGGTGAGTCCTGAGGAGGATGGATCAAAGAATCAGGGGAGACCTCTAGGAACTGATCTTCCCTTTCTTCCTGCTTTACCCAGTTTCTCATTCCCAACCCAGCACTTTTTAGAACTGGGTGCACAAGCCCCTAAAAGACCTGTTCAGGACCATGATGTCAGTAGTATTTGCATAATAACATTAAGATTTTTACTTGCCCTTTTTGCTGTTTCCATTTTTTGTACCAGTGGTGCAAAAGCAGAGGTAAGTAAAACCAGAGGTATCTTAGTAAGAATCAGAGGCGCTAAATTATTCATAGTCATATTTCAAGGCTATGAGATTGTCTTTGATAAAGCAGTGAGAATTACCAGTTTTATTAAATGTTCATCTTTGAGAATACATCAATTTTCTATTCTGTATGATGAAAAGGAAGTAAGTATAAAAGCAGTTTTGTTGCATACTGAAACAGAATGGTTGTCTTAAGAAAAAGTACTGTGTGAACTAGCCATTTCTTCCTGCATTGAACTAAACATTTCTTCATGAAACACTATCTTCATTTGAAAATATGACTATGGTTATTTAGAGCTGGGTGTCTGGCAGAAATTATTTGGAAAATTTACAATCTGTCACTTCAAGGAAAACAACTGACAATATTTGTGCCAATGATAAATATGACTTTCAAGCAAATATCATAAAACTTGTATCCATCACTATGAATTTGATAGCATCCCAATATTATTGGCTTAACATCTTTTCAATATAAAGAAATCGGCCAATAACGGAAGATTTGCATAACACCAACTTCTCCCCACATAGCTAATGCGTGATGTTATAGAATCACACATGGGTAAAAAAAGAATTATGCAAGTGCTGTACAAATCAATGTAATGTGTTTTAGTGTCTGAAAAATTTGTAGATGTCGTTTCAGATTGCATAACACAAATAACCTTTAAGGCCACTATTTGTCAAATCTATTGTATAGTATCAAGGAAGAATAGTGACAGTTATTTTAGATAAGGCTACTAAACATTGCTGATTTTTTCAACTATATATATATATATATATATATACACACACACATTATGTGTGTGTGTGTGTGTGTGTGTGTGTGTGTAGAGGATGGGTTTTCTTCAAATCATTCAACTTAAGCATCATGTAACGGTGAAGAAGCAGACCATAAGACCCCAGTTTGTCTATTCTTATACCAGACATTGCAGAGATTTACATAAAAAAAAAAAATGGCACTAGGTTTTTTTTTTTTTGAAAATAGTCTTCCACAAAAATATTTTATTGAAATATTTTCCACAAAAATATTGATTTATTGTTATTTTAAAATGAATAGGTATGCATTTAAATTTTTTTGGTGTTAATTTCTAATAAGTTATACTATCAATAGACAATAGCATTTTGGAGGCTTCGGTGATTTTGAGAGAGAAAAGGGGCTTTGAATCTAACAGTGCTACTTTTCTACTTTTGGAACTAACAGCCTGAATATAATAGCTCTTAATTCAGATAGCAAATTAGAATCATCTGGAAAATTAAAAAAAAAAAAAACAAGGTGGGCCTTGCTCTTAGATCAACTGAAAATCAGGTTGGGGTTCAGGCAGGCTCCCCTGCCCTCTCTGGGCCTCCAAGCTCCCTCAGGAGGCATGAGTGGGCAGCGAGGGCTGAGGAAGACCACTCTAGCTCTTGATGCATGTGCATTATATAAAGTGGGCAGAAGGACAAGATGGCGTGGGTGGAGACAGCTCTTTGGAAGAAGGAGCCCTCTAGGTAGACGTCAGTGTTTGACTGAGGACGGCCAGGGCATCCCAATCAACCAGAAGGATCTGGGAAGTAGGGTATCTCCTCTTCCTGCAGGGAATGCTAACACTGCCCTCCCCAGGGGTCTACTATCCTTGCTCCTGGGCCAGCAGTTCCATCTGTCAAGGTTTTGTTTCCAGACAAGTCTAGTGTGGTTGGGTTAACCTGGTGGGGCAATCTCAAGCCCTCTCCTTATCATCTCCTCAGAAATAAAACACAAGGAGCAGTACTCACAGTCCAGCAGAGAATGGCAAATCCAAACCAGGCCACCCCCCAGGCGTGCCGGTTCATTGGTCCCGAGATCAGTTCATAGCAGCCCTGGAGGGATGGCCAATTCCACACCCATGAGAGAGGAACCAGAAAAAGAAACAAGATGGGCGAGAAAATGAGTTACTAAGTGAATCAGCCACTCCAAAATCCAGTTTGATGTAACCAAGCTCTTTCCACACCCTGGGGAGACAGCCAGTTTAACACTGCTTTGCTGAGGAAATAGAAATAATCTCGTCCAATTCTTGTCCATTCGGTCATTGCATCTTTACCAGTCAGTTTAACAAAGGTGCTGCTATTTTAGCATAACATTTTTTTGTACTGAATGTATGTACAATGCAAAGTATTCTTAAAATGTGAATTCTTTTCTTTCCCAAAAGATTTTATTGATGATTTGTGTGAGTACAGGGTTACTTTTTGACATGCTTATTTTTAAATAAAAATGTTTCTGGTCTTTGTAAACATCATTAACGGAGCCTCTATGCGATCCTTTCTAAAGTTTCATTTGAGATCACATTTCAACATATCCTTATTGGATTCTGGTGAGACCTTGAAGGGCCACCGTGTGCTTAAGAAAGAGTGATTCATTCTAATTCATCGAATCATTCATTCATGCATGCCATAACCAATATGTTTTACACATGGTTCACCCTGTTCTGGTCATTGTGCTGGGGTAATACACAGTAGATGACTGGCCATAGAATGACCTCCACTAAAGCCCTGAGCACCACAGGGAATATGTAGGGAATGCAAAAACCAGGTTGAACCATGAGGTCCACAGGGAATGTCCCAGTCATGAACTTGAAGAGGCTGCAGGAGGTCCCTTGAGGTTCTGACCTGCCCTAGTCTGCCCAGTCCCTTGTCAGTCCACCAATGTGCCCCGCTTCGGCTATACCTTGATTTCTCTCATTGACCCTTCTCCATTTACATTATAGCACTTCCACTTATCCACACACACAAGTGGGAAATCTTAGTATTCCCCTGTATTAACTGTTTTTCTCTTATCTGAAATCAAACACTGAACAAATCTTTTTGGGTCGACTTTAAAAATACCTCAAATTCAGGCTCATCACTTTCTGCTACCACCTTTGTCCACCATGGCCTCACTCCAGGATGATGACAGTAGCCTTCTGATGGGTCCTCCTGAGGCCTGAGTCTGCTGGAGGCTCCTATTCAGCTTTACACAGTGCTAGACTGATCCTTTAAAATGTACTAAAATATCTATCAGATCACTTTTTTATCTCTGCTCCAAAAAAATGGCTTCCCACCGCTTTTATTTATTCACTTAAGTCTATTTTTGAACGAAGTCCCTTTTTCTTACAACTTTGTCATTTTTTTGACAGCATAGGATTTCTCCTCTCAGGTGTTGTCAACAGAGTCCCACCACGACGCTCTGTACACATAGCACGGCCTGTGGCTAACTCTGCAGGATCTTAAGCCCACCTGTCTGCCCTGGCTAATGTGCCTGGGTGAGCACACTCCCCAGTAAGGCCAACAAACAAGTCAGCAGAGCACAGTGCACTCTGTCCTGCAAATAGCTGCAGCCCACTACTTTGTTTCAAGTAGAAGCTACAAGAAGCCCCAGGTCTGGTACAAACATGCACCCCATCCTTTGCGTTAGGCACATTTCCTGTTCTCCCCTGCACCTACACACCCTATATATACCCATGGGCAGTCCTAATAAACAGACTCTGGACTCCAGACCCCAGGCTCCTGCTTTATTCTTTTGCGTCTCTGAGTCTCCTATGTTCAGGCAAACGTAGGGGTCCGCACACCACTCAGTGGGTTAGCAACAATGGCCTCTCCAGGAACCCAGCTGCCACCTCCAGAGATGTCTCATTATAAACTGAGGGAGCTTGAGCACCAGGGCTGCCCAGTTGTTGGACTGTGTCTAAGCCCTGCTACTACTTTTGTGCACGTATTTTTTATTATTTTTCCCTTCTAAATTTTATTAATTCAGGTCCTACCAAATCTAGGACCATCCTTGACTTCCACTCTTCATTCATTCTATCTTGTCATACTCGTCTTTTTTTTTTTTTTAAATATTTATGCATACAGAACTGGGGTACAGGCCAAAAATGTGGGGGGTGAGAGGATTCACCAAAGACAAAGTGGGGAACAGAACAGGCAGATTGACTGAAAAACACTGCTGAGGGAGCAGTGGGCAAGACAGAAGAGGTCTGCCAGCTATGTGGGTCACCTTGGCTGGGTATCTAACTTGTGCTACAGTGGCTGCGACAGCTTCATAGTGCTGCACTTTAACCGTTGTGCCATCAGAGAGGACCTCATACTGGTCTTTTAGACTTCAGGAAGCTAAGAATGCTCCTACTTCAGGGCCTTTCCACCTGTTTGCTTTGTTTGTTTAGAATGCTTTTTCCCAAGCTTCCTTAAATGAGGGTCTCATGTCCTCACTTAATTCAGAACCCGGTATAAATATCCTCTTGGCTAAGTCTTTTCTGACAACCACAGAGAAAAATACTCTTTCCTGCATCATTCTCCATATTCTTAACCTACTTTATTTCTGCTCATAGCATTTACCTCTACCTGGAATTTGCCATGTATTTGTTTGGTAATGTTTCTTTTATGGCCTGTCTCCCAATGCAAACTTCCTGGGCAGGGCTTTTATCTCATGCATTATTGAATCTCTAAACCTAGAACAATGCCTGAGTGGAAAGCAGACACCTCATCAACATTGATAAGTTGAATGGCGCTTGGCAAGGAAGTAGTGATTATAACAATCACTTGTGAGGTGCTTGGTTTACAAACACTCATATCCATGGCTCACTTGATCCTCCCAGATCACTCATCTGTCAGTGCGTAGAAGATCCTGCTTAGGCCTGGTGTCAGGCACAAGGTTTTGCCTTCATGGAGTCAGACAAAAGCTCCCAGGTTTTTTCACCTCATCTCATTTAGTGCTCTTCACAATGCCTTTTTTTTTTTTTAAATCATTTATCTTCGTTAGCTCCACTCCACATTCTTGACATATAGGGATCAACACTATAGATGGATGTACATACAAACACATACATACATACATCTCTATATAAAATGTGCTATGTGAATTTTTGTTGATTCCTATTTTTACCAAACTTATGATGACTCTCCTAATTCTGTTAGCATTGATTTTTGCATTGTAGCTCCTGAAAATCACCAAAATGGATGTGAGAAAGAATCACCGACCTCCTCACTCACCCACCCAACCTCTATCTTTATGCCTGCTTTGTGTCAGGCATTATGTTAACTTCAAAAGATAAATCAATGAAAAATGCATGACCCTCAAGGAAACTCATAGAAAAAAATAGATTTGTGAACAAATAACTATAATATAATTCAAAGTGTCTAATACAATAATAGAGGTAAGGATTATGAGGTACTGATGTAGCATATTTTGCTTAGTGGGAAAATGTTATAGGAGAATCAAAGGAACCTATCACTCATAGAGATGATAGTGTGTGGGAATCTCAGGGGCTGGGATAGAGAGAAACAGAAAAGCATAAAAAACATTATGTCAAGGGTGAAGAATGAGTGAGATTGAGAAAATAGGAGCACAGGGCATCAGAGACACAGAAGACTTTCAAGATGCAGGAATTTGGTTGGGGAGCAGGGTTAAATGGTGATGAGCTTAGAGTTGTGGTGTCCCTGGTGGGTGGTGGCAATGAAAATATTAAGGACAGATGAGACATAACAGAGGCACCAAGACTCACTGTCAAATAGTGTGGAGGTGCCTAATTACCATGTTACATATATTTTAGGATGTTAGGGAAAATCGTGTTACTATGAGATAAACTAGTTATCCGTGTTACTATAAGATAAACTGATTTCAGACAAAATTTTTTCCCTTAAAGAGATGCTAGTTTGGGGCCCTCCCTGGTGGCGCAGCAGATTAAAGCACAGCACAAAGAAGCTTAAACCATTTCCACATGAGTTCGATCCCTGCCTGCCCCAGAGGTAACCACATGGCGTGGCAGACCTCTCCTGACCCGCCCGCTGCTCCCCTCAGCAGTGTACTTCGTCGATCTGCCTGTTCTGCACCCCACTCTGTCTCTGGTGAATCCTCTCACCCTCTGCATCTCTGGCCTGTACCCCAGTTCTGTATGAATAAATAAATAAATCTTAAAAAAAAAAAAAGAGAGATGCTAGTTTGTATGCAACTACAGTCCAATCCAGATACATTTGCGTGGGCCACTTCCAGTGTTAAAATATTAGAAGCATTTTATTGTTCCTGAGAGATAACTTTTTTGCATCATGATTATAAGCAGTGAATTTAACTTTTATACCAATTTAAGTAGAAATGATTAAAACAATGCCAAAACAGTGCTGTAATTAGGTATATAACAGTTGCTTTGAATAACTGCAAAATAGTCTCTAATTCTCATGTCCTTTTCCGAATCAATGCAAATAATCCTAGTCCAAGCCCCTCCCCGTGCTGTGTCTTGCATTCTGCAGTTTGTATAATTTATTCCAAGATTAGCAAGCCTGACACTTCTCATTTATTGAACTGGCACACAACTAACTTTCCTCAAAGTGGCAGTTGACAAAACGCAGTGGACAGCATTTCTGAGACTGACTACAAGGTTACAGGTTCTCAGCAGAGCTTTTGGAGATTATTAACTTATTTCTAGGTTTTGAACCTGGGCTCTGGTGCCAGACTGCTGGGGTTTGACCCTGATTTTGGGCAAGGTACTTACTAGCATCTCTGTCCCTGTTCCTCAACTGTAAAATAAGGATCATAGTGGCACCTGCTTTTAAGCAATAACTAAGTTAATATGTGTATGGCACCTGGAACAGCATTGGGTGTTTGGTAAGTTTTAGTAAATGCTAATTTTCATCATCATCATATCATCCATCTGTAAGTAAACCATCTTCTATCCAAATCAACACTCTAATACTTTAAGGAGACTTTTCGCCATGACCAGTGACCAAGGAATGAGGATATGTAGTTATTGCAATTACTACAGCAATTGTCAATACTTTGGAAGCTGCAAAATGTTCTTTTGCAAAAATCAACTGAGCACACCTTTGTTTAATAGCTTGCAAATTATTTTCATTTAAACAAAGTTGGTTTGCTATTGTACCGTTCATGTTGATGTTCTGTTAATTTTATTAAAATTAAATTTTCCCCAGATGAGCTGTAGATTAGCATTCACATTTTACTCACAGAGATGGAAAGAATTAACATGAGATTTAGGGGAAAAGATGTAGAATTTTTTTTACTGAGAGAATATTGCCCACAGTTAACGTTTTCTTCACAAAGAACAGGCTAATCTGCCGAATTTACGAGGAGAGAGAACTCACCTGATCATGATAGTAACCCTGTACTCCCAGTTTGCAAGCCTCCAGGTTGAGAGGTTGTTTAAGATTGTTCATTACACAGCACTGGCGAGGCCAGGGATAGTCAGCATCATTATTCTCAGCGCGGAAGGCAGATGTATATTCCTGCCAGTCTGACGGACCATTTACACCACAGCAATTGTCCTGTTGGAGAATGTGACACAGAATTGTCTTCCTGGTCCTTGTCAGATGCATCAAGGTAGTAGCTGAGATTATCCGGACAAAGCAGGTATGGAAAATGCACCATATCTTATATTTACTTAACATCTCCAAGTGAAAACTGAATTCATGTGTACAGCTTCTGAGCATACCAGTCAAAAGAGCAGATGACCTTGCCTAGGTCAGGTCTTTTTTAGAAGGAAAGCCCTCTGGATACGGACTTCACCCCCAATCGCACAGGAAGCCCTGGGTATGGGTTTAGGGAGGAAAATGTCACCGCCCAAGACAGCAGGCATTACCTGGAGCATGAGCCTGTCCCAGGTTTTGGTGACTCCATTGTTCTTCCATTGGTCATCATTGTTCAAAGGTCTGTTGTTCTGGTATCGCTCCAGCATCTGCTTCAGGAAGAGGTTGGGTGTGAACTACAGTGGGAGGAGGCAACACAAGAGAGTTGGCAGTTAATCTCCAAGGAGGCAAAATGATTTGCTCAACCTGTTGCGGGTGACACTGAACATCATCTCCTGGAGTTAGACCATGCTCAGTGGACTGAAGGGTGGGTGTGAGGATGAGCTTGGTGATTGAGGTACCCATGAAGGGAGAAGACCCCCATCTTCAAAAGAGTCCTTTGAGACCAGGGTAGATAGTCACTGAAGGGTGGCAGACGCTTAGAATAGGGAAAAGGAGAAAAAGCAAGTTGCTGTATTGAGCAGATGTCTTAGATAGGGGGGTTATCAATCATCCTTTTGGAAAAATCAGTGGCTATAGCAGCGTGGTAGGGAGCAGAGGGGTTCCAGATCTCAGTTCTTGCAAGGCCAGGGATAGCTGGCAGGAGTCATACTGCTAAGATTCAGGATTCTTCTCTTTCACTTATATCTGTGTGTAACCTTGGAGAAGTTACTTTACCTTGTTAAGTCTCTGTTTTTCTGTCTCTAAAATGGTAATAGTGATAATAACCCATTTGACAGGGTTGTTGTGAGGGTGAAGTAAAGTGATATATTTGCAGTTACTATACATTTTAAGTATCTGGTGCAGAGTCAGATGCTAATGCATGTCAGTTGTGATAGCAGTGGTCTAATGAGGGGGATGATTCATATGGTTATTTGGCTCCGGCTGTTTGAGGCTGCACTTACAAAGTCCCGTTGTGTAGCTGCTGTGATGCAAGATGCCACTTCAAAGCCATAGACGATGAACATCAGAATGAAATACTAGAAGAGAAACGTGAAAAAAACTACATTCACCTCCACAGAGCTTTGTTTTTACAAATAGTTGTTATGTTGTGCCAGCACATTCATCTATCATCATCCAATCATTCACACAGTTATTTAACAAACCCTCATTGATCAGCTGCTTGGATAACACTTGGTCTCCTTTCACTCAGAGAACAAATGATCACTGAATCATTGAATAACAGAGCTTTCTTGGTCCACTAGTCTGAATTTCATTTTTTTTTAGATTTATTTTTTAGATTTATTTACAGAACTGGGGTACAGCCCAGAGGTGGAGGGTTGGTGAGAGGATTCACCAGAGTTAGAGTGGGGAGCAAAACAGGCAATCTACAAAGTACACTGCTGAGGAGAGTAGTGGGCGGGTCAGGAAAGGTCTGCCTGGCGCCATGTGGATCACCTCCGGGGGCTGGGGATCGAACTGGCACTGAAGCAGCTGTGGCTTGTAGTGCTGTGTCCAACCTGTTGTGCCATCAGGGAGGGCCCCCTGAATTTCATTTTTAAAAGGGAAAAACAAATATAAGAAAATAAACCTGTGTGTGTGTGTGTCAGGTCAATGACCAGTAAGGGAGTTTTAGTCTATCAGACATAATGTAGGGCCATCTAAATTCCTTTTCATCGGAAGAGATTTTCATTGAAAATTCAGAAAAAGGTGAACAGGATTGTATTTAATTGTCCCTCCAACAAACATAGACGTCTCAGTAGAAAAGACAGCAGGGTGATGGAAGGGGTTAAATCTCAGCACTATGAAGCTACTAGCAGCCACTGCAACACAAGTTTGATCCTCAGCCAGGGAGCTGACCCACATGGCGTTCTGTCACACATCACCCCTCTTAGTTATATGGGTCAAGTGAGTGAAATAATGTGTGTGTGTGTGTGCGTGTGTGTGCTGAGCATGCGTAAACACATTGCCTTTTGTATGGCTGCAAATTTCTGAACAAGGAATGGCCTGAGTCTGCTCTTGGGTCTGTCTGTTGGAGTTGTCTTTGCTTTCCTCTGCCTTACACACCAGCCCTTGGCCCCTGGGTTCTTCTGGAGGAAAGGGGCCCTGTGGTGAGTGCTGGGTGAGGGAGCGCAGGAAGCATCTACTTCCCTGGGCAGGGGAGAGTTTCTGAGAAAGTGGCTGCAGAGTTAACAGAAGGGGCAACTGTTAGTGTGCTCATAACATCATTGCTGGCTCCCCTTACAGAGGTTCAGAAATCCCTTCCAGACTTGCCATAAGGAGACATGGGGTGTTCCCTCCTTCATTGCCCCGCCCCCACCCCTGGGTGGGTACTCCTCACTGTGTCAGACACACAGCTGGCCCAGAGAGACTGCGGTATGCTTGAAGTTGGTCTCCAGGGACACCTACCCCTCTCTCTGTTTCCCTGAATATCTTTTCCCACCCTCCCAAACTGAGTGCCTCTGCCCTAGAACCAAGTGACACTAAGGAGTCTGAAAATGTCAGTATCTGCATTCCCTGGGTATTGGGTCAATATTAGTTCACAGGCTAAGTAAACCCATAAACACCTGAAGTTGCTGGACTTGTTTCATAAAGATGGAACTCAGGTTCTGCAGCTTTTTGTGGGGAGAGCTATCAGGGGTAAAGAATGGTGGTGGGATCCCCTCACTGTGAGAAACTGCTACCCTGAGCATGGGCAGAGGGGGACAGCTAGACCCCCACTGAGGATTCACTCTGCTGGCTGCAGCTTTGCTTCCATTTGCAAAGACAGGGCATGAATTTACTGTATGTGGTTTGAGGCAGAAGCCTCTCCCAGGGAGCCTCTCCAGAGACACCAGAGTTCAAGTCTCCACAGGCAGGTGGAAGCTGAAGTTGCTCTCCAGAGTGGTTCACATAAGTGTTTTCTAGGGTCCCCCCAAACGCAGAGAGAGTGCATAATGTGAGAAATGCAGGCTGTCACATAAAAGCAGCTGCCTTAAGTTCAATCTTGGCAAAAAGGTTCATGCATTCTTATACAAATTCAAGTAAAACAAAAATTCAAATGCAAATTTTGTATTTTATATCTTACTACATTAGTACCTGATTGATATTAAAATTTTAATATCACTTAAATATAAAAACAATATTGTAAGCTTATTTTCAAATTTTTACTTTGTCTCTCCTTTGGTCTATGAAACTCCTACCTGGACCTGTTGGTCCAGTTGGAAGAGCACAGATTTAGAAAACACTTAACAGCAATAACTCCCTGGAACTTCCCCTTTGGGGGTCTCTGTATTGGAATCTTGCACTTACGGTAGTGAGGGCATCTACATCTCCTTCTCACCCCTCACCCTGGCACATTCTGCTCCCACCTTCCCCGCTGAAAATCAAAGCGTTGTGCTCAGGGAAGAAACTATCCATCAAGACTGGTCCAGGAGAAAGCTGTCAAGAGCTTAAGGTCTCACCACTAGGAGAATTTTCCTGTTGGACTTCATGATGCCTACAATGCCTAGGACGGACAGACAGAAGAGGCAGATGCCAACAAACATGCCGATCCAGGCTGCCCCATAGATGTCGTCATTGTCGGTGGCTTCTAGTAGTGGGTACAGGCTGTGCTGGTCCGATACAAAGAAGATGCACTCAGCCGTCAGGGCGATGCCGCACATCTAGAGGAGGAGGGGCTCAAAGTCAGGCTGGGGGCCAGGCGGGCAGAGCTGGGGGTGGAGAAGCCAGCTGCTAAGAGGTTAACCCTATTCCCTGCACAGCCTGTTAGCAACTGACTTAAACTTCTCCTCGCCAGGAAATCAAACAGCTCCTTCCATCTAATGAATTGGTTGTATGCCTCCTTCTCCATGTCACTCTGTTATCTGGTAAAAGACCATTTCAGAGGATCTATAAAGACCTTGGGGCATGAATCACTCCAAAGACAACTTCTGGGATGAAGGTGACCCCTTACTTCTACTTCCACGGTCCCATTGCCCATATTCCCAGGTGGTAATGTTTAAATTAGCCCTGGCCCTTTCTATCAGAGCCACAGAAGGTCAGAGCAGAGGGAAGCTCAGTGGTTATCTTCCAGCCCGTGTTGTATAGCTGAGGCCCTTGGCCATGGAAGGCAATGGTTTTCTAGAGTTAGAAGCAGGCTTGGGCGAGCCAGCCGTCCTGATCATTAGGTGCTCTCTGGCCTCTCTGTCCACACTTCCTGGCCCCTAGCCATTCTCACATCCTGGTACTGGGTTCTATATGAACAGAGCAAGACATACGAACATTGTCCCCAATAACCGGGAGCCCCACAGAACACAAACCAAGGTGAAACAGGAAGGAAAGACCAAAGTGTGCTTGGGGTGGGAGAGTTTAGCTCTGGTCATATGGTTTTTTTTAGATTCTTGTGCTTGAAAGTTGGAAGAGAAATATCTGCTTTCTTAACCATGGACATTGCTCTGTCATATATGGTTACATAATTAGTATATTTTCTTAACCCATAACTAGTATATTTTCTTAACCCATTTCTTCTTTTATTAGAGTTTTTTCCAAAGAGTTATTTATGCATACTGAATTGGGGTACAGGCCAGAGGTGCAGGGGTGGTGAGAGGATTCACCAGAGACAGACTATAGAGCAGAATAGGCAGATCGATGAAGTACACTGCTGAGAGGAGCAGCAGGCGAGACAGGAGAGGTCTGCTGTGCCCTGTGGGATCACCTCCGGGGCTGGGGATCCAACTGGCACTGAAGCGGCTGCAGCTTGCTTGAGCGCTGGGTCCTAACCTGTTGCGCCACCAGGGTGGGCCCATATATTTTCCTAACCCATTTCTTAAAGAAAAAATGTTGGGAGTCAGTAATTATATTCCTGTTATTTTTCATTCTACACTGCCTTTTGATTGATCTTAAAAAAAAATCACAACTCCTATAAGAACAGAATTGAAAAATACTCTTTACTTACACCAATAATTGCATTTCCAACAATCAGCAGGCCCTGGAAGCAGCGAACAGTGGAGTCGTCTTTTGTCATCTTCAGGCTGTCCCACAAGCTGAAAGCAGAGTCAGAACAATATTACTTAATAGTGGTAGAAGCAGAACTGCTCCAAGTCTCTTTCTACGACCACAGAGGCTGCTGTAATTGCTGTAATTGCGAGGTTTTGCAGTTACTACACTAAGGAAGAAGTTTTGTTACAAAACCTAGGAATCACTACCAATTTTAGAAAGAAGAAAAATGAATAAAGCTTGCCAGAGTCTGATCAGTAATTTCTGGGGACTCCTGTATGACTTCTCGGGATTCATATATGACATGGACGGCACAGATGGCATACTTCAAAAGAATGAATGGAGGCGCACCAGTCAACAGGGCACAGCTGAGGTGGTGATGCTGGGCGGGGCGGGGGGAGGGCGGTAGCCCCCGAGGGCCGCCGCACACCTCCCCCTGTTGCTGGCCATGGCAAACTGAGACCAAAGGGTAAACACATGTCTAGAATCATCAGCTGCTTCCCATATAAACGCCATTATTTTCTTACTATTTTCTTATCTTCACAAGATAGTCAGCAAATACAAAGTTCCCTGTCATATCAGGTCTGGAGGGGAAGGAAAGAGGGACTAAACTTCAGTACCTTCTAAGTGTGTACTGCTCTGCCAGGCCCTTGGTATAAACACATTTGATTTGCATAAACAGTTGCATTTAGCCTGACAGGTGAGGAGGTTCCCATAAAGCAGACAAGGGAGCTGAAGCTTAAATGATGAGGTAAGCTCCCTGGAGCCATACAACCAGTAGGTGACAGAGATGGGTTATGTCCGTCTGTGGGACTCCAGTGTCTAGGTGTGTCCCTACCTCAGTTTCCCTCCATCTCCCAGCAAATCCACACTCACACCAAGAAATTATCTACAGGAGCTAGTGCCACTCACAGTAGAAAGTGGGCTGCTCTCTCCCTGAGGGTCTCACACGGGGGTAATTCTTTGTGTCAATCCTGCTGGATTTTGCCCTTGAAACACCTCAAGGAAAGGAAGCTATATTATTCCCCTTTTTGTATTGCACACTGATTTACAATTATTTTTCATTAAATGCAACTTGCATATGTTTTGTCTTGATGTGGTGGATGGCAGAACCTTTAGCAGGCGGGTTTGGGGGTCCTGGGATGCCCCTCTCTCTGTCCTGTAATAAGTGTGGTATGAACACTTCCTTTCTCACTTTTCCACATCTCTCTGTTTTAGTAATTAAATAAATGAGCTAATCACTTTATGCATTTACACACAAAATCAAAATGCATCGGATGTTGTAACTTGTATTTTGAGGTAGTCAGGAGTGTGCTGTGTTCTAGGATGTTATGCTGTAGTGGGAAGCTAAGATATTGATATGTTTGCAAATACAGCTGGTAAGACTACCCTGCGAGTTTGAGGAGAGGACTCCAATTTTGCAGAATATATATGGTTTTGACAAGTAGACTAGAGGTGGCTGGGTGTGGAAGGAAGGTGGGCAGGTAGACATCCCAGGTACAGAGAAAGGCAGGTAGGGTAAGACAAACCTAGATGAGCTTGGTGCCTGGTATCTGTGAGATTGGTGCTAAGCCCCAGAATTCTGGTGAGAATGTGCAGGTCTGCATGTAACAGGTGGTCTCCAAGAAAAGGGAAGGTCCCTGGTTCCCTGGGAGCTGAGCTGGAGGGGAAGAAACTGAAGAGGAGAGTGGGAAAGGAAGGAAGTTGGGTGGGGAATCAGGAGACCTGGAGGAGGCACAGGAGCAGGGACATAGGAGCAGGGACATAAACTGTGCTTGTTCCTTGGCCCTGGACCTCTTAAAACAGATGTGGGTGAGAGACCCGTGGGGAGGCTAACAGTGGCAGCTTTTATCTTGATTTTGACTTTGCTCTTTTCCTTCCAGACTTGTCTGTTTCTGATCCTTTCCTATTGGTCCTTCCAGAAGGTGCTTTAGACCTGGGGCCGGCTTTCAGGCCTTGCTTTGGGCAACTCTTGTTTGGGTGGACTTTTACCCACAAGGGGCTGGGGTAACTTTGGGTGTTTGATTTGGAAACTATATTACTCCCCTTTTATGTATTGCACACTGATTGTGTTACAATTTTTTCTCCAGTAAAGGTCTATATGTTTTGTCTTGATGGGGTAGATGGCAGAGCCTATTTAGAGCAGGCAGTTTGGGGGTCCTGGGATACCCTTTTCTCTGCCCTGTAACAAGTGCGGCGTAGCATTTTGTAACCTCTCCTTGACACTTGTCTTTAGACTAGGTTGGTGTCCAGAGGACCAAAACATTTGTGGCATCTCGCCAACAGTCACAGATTTCAAGAGGCTTCCAGTGGCTTATTCTGCAGTCTACTGGCTGTGATCTGATGTGAGTACACTGGGTCAGACCTGATGTTGGCAACGCGCAAACCCTTTCTCATCCCAGCCTCACTGTATAACCTGGGCAATGCCACTCAGTGGCTACTTCTGCATTTTAAATTTTTAAATGTATAACTTATATGTGTATCTATGAGGATGTATATGGATCTTATACACACATATCTAGTTTTTTAAACTAACGCCCACCAATCATAAGCTGTTACTATGTACTGTTTGGTTCCCTCCAAGTCCATTCACATTCTACTTTTATCATGAAAGCAATAATATTCCTCCTTTTGGTGTCCGCTGCTAGAGTCTTAGCGTCATTGTCAACTAATGAATAGTTTGGACTGCATTTTTAGAATGGAGAAAACACAATATAGTGTTGTTATATCTGTGAAATAAAAGATGTAGAGTAGCTGATATCATTAAGATGATAAAACATAAGAAGTTAGGATGAGCTACTGAGGGATTTATTCTGGGTGATTCCAGAAAGGCGGGATCCAACAGGGCTGTGGTTTTGCTTGAAGCACCAGTGACCCCTGGGGAGGAGGGAGACGTTTCCTTGGCAACTGGTGCCACAACCAAAGGCTGCAAGGTTGAGATGAACACTCCTTTCCACCTTCCCTTGCCCCCATTCCCAGGCGCTGCTCTGCTGTGAGGGCTGAGGTCTTAGCCATCTTTATTTTCTTTGGAAGGATCAAAGAGGGGAATAATCTCTTTTGGGAGAGGACTAAAAGCTTCCCAGTGGTGCTGGGTGTGGTGAGAGTAAGGTACCAAGTGGCACCTCTGTGTGGGAGGGCCCCTGCATTCCATCAGCATTCCTGAGCAGTTACTCCCACCCCAGGGCCTCTGCCCTCTGGCTGTAACCAGTTTCCAGGCCTCTGCTCCAATCCGGAGGTGAGGCTGACTTGACCCTAAAAGTTCTCCTCTGAGAGCCGATTACCTTCTATAACATAGGTAGGCCTCAGGGGTTTATCCCTGAGTTTCCAGGCTGCTGGCCTGCTTTACAGATTTTCTACTTGCCAGCCCTCACAATCCAATAAACCAGTTCTCTAAAGCTCATACTCTCTCTCTCTCTCACACACACACATAGGCAGGCAGGCAAACAGACAGACAGACACACACACACACACACACACACACACACACACTATTGGTTATACTTCTCTGCAGAACACTGAATAAAACATCCCCTGATTTGAATAGCTTTGTGTCTTTAAAAGAAGTAAAAGTGACCTTTTTCTCTCATTTCTGAGACCAACCAAGTTACCTTTTCCCTCATGGCCCCACTGCTGGCCTCTACTTAACCATTTAGATGAATTCAGCATTTCTGTTTCCAGTTCACATGGAGCTTGGGAGTGGACTTCCTAAAAGCAGACTCTCAAATGATTCTACAGAGCACAGCTGTTCTACAGACTGGGACCAGATATTTTGATGACAAATTAAATAACTACAGTTATTTCCTATTTTGGAGAAAAATTAATGATTGAAATTTGTCATTTATGCAATGTCCTCACAGAATTTTAAAAACTTTGGGTACCTGCTATCAACTATGTTAGACTCTAGTTTACACTGTGAATTTTGGCCACAATGATCTACTCAATTATTTTAAATTTAGCACACCAATATCTTGTGAGGTTTCACCAAGGCTATATGCCCTCTGAAGTGCAGTCATTTAACTAGCCCACTGTCCTTAAACAGCTCTGGTTTTAGATTACTGCTTTTTTGTAACTTCAAGCACTCCCTAAGTCAGCAGAGCCAGAATTGTTCCCTCTCCCCCGACAACTTCCTACTTCCTGCAGGGGACACTACACTTGTCCACTGTTCTCTGTGGTTTACCAGTCTCTTCAAATCCAGATTTCTCCTGTCCTCTGTTATACCTGAATTTGAAGACTTTTTTTTTTCTTTGCATTTTCAGCCAGGTTCCAAAAGGACTGCTCTTCTCTGAGCATCCAGCTGATGCAGCCACATGGGGCTTAATTTGTTCCCCTTTTGGGAATTCCTTCTCTCCTTTCTGCCTATTGAACTCTACATACCATCTTCTCAAGTTCAACCAAAACAACCTCTTTTTTCCCCAACTAACCTTGCTCAGAATTATTCTCCCTTTATCCCCACCCCTTCTGCACCAGAAGCAAACAGTCCAGGAGTTCACACCGCATGCTACGTGCTATTTGCTGGAGATGAAAATGAAGGAGGGACTCTTCTTTCTACCAGCCTGGCCTCAATTTAGTCTAATACCAAATTTGCTACCTCTTTTCTTTCTTCCTTGTTTGTGGTCACTTTTCTTTATCCCAGCTTGTTTGCTAAAGCTATTCTGAACCCACAAAGGATAGATTACTATAAAAAAAAACTGACAAATAATTGTACTAAAATAAAAATTACATATATATTAGTTAATTAATGAGTGACACACCTAGGTAACAATGACTACATTCTTGATAGTTGTTTTACCTAGGAAGGTCTGAAAGAACTAGGGAGAAATTACGGGAACTTTTATCCTAGGGTCATTATTGACCATGTGTTCATTTCATAACAAGATAGATCAGCTTTAGCTGCAAACTAAGATTTTGTAGTGAGCTTCCTAACAGTGTAGAAAAGGAAGCTAAGGCTTTGCAAGAGGAAGTTCAAGATCATTCATATTATCATTTGCAGAGTCAAGATTTGAGGTCAAGCCAGTTCTTCTGACTCTGAATCCAGAGTTATACTGCGTTTCTTGTTAATCATTCTCTCAGAAGTAGTGAGATACCATCTCCTGTGACATTGCTTTAAAATTAAAAGAAATTCCCAGGCTTGCCTTTGAGTCTGCCCTTTCCCCTTTCAAATAAAGTGCAAGGGGAGTCACAGTAACAAAGCTTCAAGGGGAGACTTACTTCCTTGCCTTCAGTCTTTCTCACTCTTTTTAAAAAAATTTATTTATTTATTCATACAGAATTGGGTACAAGCCAGAGGTGAAGGATGAGAGAATTCACCAGAGACAGAGTGCAGAGCAGAAAAGACAGATAGATGAGTACACTACTGAGGGGAGCAGAGGGCGGGTCAGGAAAGGTCTGTTGCTCCATGGGTCACCTCCAGGGCTGGGAGGCTGAGGATCTAACCCACACTGAAGTGGCTGCTGCCAGCTTGCAGTGCTACATTCTAACCCATTGTGCCACCAGGGAGGGCCCTCTTACTCTTCACTGAATTTCTAAAGTTCCACAAGGAATCACTCTTTTGCTCCTGATTAGAATAGAAGCACACATAAAAGAGGCACATGGTGTCTCATCGACCATCGATGTCAGGGGCTCATGGTGAATGTATTTATCAAATTTCTTCTTCATGTTTCCAAAGGACAAAGGTAGACACTTAAAGGGAAAATGACCCAAAAAGAAGGTAGAATCTAAACAGGCAAATCTACTAATTCATGATTCAGGGACTTGGGGTGTCTGCCTGGATGGAGACTAACTGCTGATGAGATGTATCTGCCTTTCCAGCCCCTAATCTGTCTGAGCTATTGTCAAATATGGGGCCTGTTGAAATAGTGCTTACATATACATTGGATTTCTTTTTTCACATGGCAGGGCTAGATATAAAACAAATGAGTGGGATGAATTTTTATAAGTGAGATTGGGAGAGTACAGTAAGCAAGGTAGTGTCTATCCACTTCAAAAATAAAATTGACCCTGACCAAAAATGCATAGCTTTCCTCAAAATATTTTCCACATATAGAAAAAGCCCCTGTGGGTCCCACCCAGTGAAAAACTGCTCAGTGGCCTGATACTCACATCACTCAACCTCCTGGATGTTCTTTTGCTTTGAGAGGTGCAGAATTTTTTTTTTAAATTAGAGAGATTTCTTTCTTTTTTTCTTGTGCCTCTATTAGGTTTGTTTTCTTATAATAATTATTCATACCCAGAGTGTTGGTATTTCCGACTCATTGAATAGAGCTAAAAATGACTGCTCATGAAACAATCCAATTTTCTAAGCAGAAGAGAAAGAAGTGTGATCCACCCAGCAATCATGAGATCATTTTTCAAGTTTATTACCTTTTTTTTCACCCAAGTTTGTTCCTCCCGAGAACATACAAACCACACCTAAAACTCTAAAAGTTCGTATGAGGGACATGTGGATAACAAAAGGAAAAAAGGGGGAGAGGGGGAGAGAAATAGGGAAGGAAGAAACAGAAAGTATAATTTGCTGTTGTGTTAGCCCTGACCCTGAAACCCAGAGCAAAAGTGAGGAGATTTCAAGGTAAGAATGAAATGGGTGTGGAGATTTTTAGCTGGGACAATCGACCTGCTTAAATTTCAGTAGAAAGCGTCCCTGGAAATGACAAAAGAGGAGCTTGTTGCCAGGACCATGAAGCCACAGTTCAAAGTACCCTTTAGTGTTTGTTATCTCTAATTCTAAACCTGATCAGTCAGTAGCTGCATGTAGCTATTTAAACTCAAACCACTTCAAATAAATAAAATAAAAAATTATTCAGTTGTGCTAGCCGCATTTCAAGTGATCAGTCCCACATGTGGTTGGTTGGTGGCTATCTTATAGGATATTCCCAACCTCACAGAAAATTCTCTGGGACAGGACTGCTCTAGAGTCCTGGTGCTTACTATGCTATCAGCCATTCATCTACCTGAGCTTAAGGACTAGGGATGGAAACAAGGCTCAGACTTTCTCATCCCAGTGAGGACCTCCAGCCTGGCCGATGCCCAGAGATGCTCAGCCCAACAGGAATACGTAGAGATTCTCTGGGGGAGGAGAGATTAGGGAACCTCCACATCACCTAGGTCTCTGAGGTGGGCAGTCTGCATGACTGTGATTCCAGCACCAGGGGCTTGCACTTTTTTTTTTTTTTTTAAAGATTTATTTATTTGTGCATACAGAACTGGGGTACAGGCCAGAGGCTCAGGGGCGGTGAGATGCTTCACCAGAGAGAGAGTGGGGAGCAGAACAGGCAGATTGAGGAAGTACACTGCTGAGGGGAGCAGCGGGCAGGTCAGGAGAGGTCTGCTGCGCCATGTGGTCACCTCCGGGGCAGGTGGGGATCAAACTTCATGCGGAAGTGGCTTTAGCTTCTTAGTGCAGTGCTTTAACCCACTGCGCCACTAGGGAGGGCCCGGCTTGCACTTTTTAAGGCTAGTCAGTGTGCTCTGTGTGAGAAGGTAAGCAAGAGAGGTCAAAATGAAATTCTGAGATTTCATTTTCTTTTCTGGACTAACTTGTGGTAAGGTGACCACTGGGTCTAAAAGTCTGTGACTCTTTCCAGGTATTTAAAAAGTAACAAGTGGATTTTTAAGCCTATTTATAGCAGTGAGCAAGCTAAACTCTTCATTGAGAAGAGTTCATCAGAAGGGAAATCAAGGTTTGAAGATAAGGCCACTCAATTTATATATATCTGTATATAAACATATATATATATATATAATTCTGAAAATAGGGCAAAACCAAAGGGTTTAAGAAAGTTGCACAGTTATATACACATATATAAATATATAATCTAAATGAGTTTTTTCTTATGTTAGAAGATAAGATCAATGCTCAGTAAAGATTGTTTTTAATTTGAAGAACATTAAAATTAGTAAAACACCAAGATGCCTCAAAAATCTTTAAAACCAGTTAGAAGTGGGATTTTAAACTTAAAAACATAAGTATAAACTAACATTAATACTGTTTGAAAATTAATTTGTAGCTAGCTTGCAGAAAAACGTTGTCTAAATAATAATATAATTAGGACTTACAGATTTTGGAGGATCAACTAATTGGTGAAGCATAATCTAAAAGTACCATTGTGTAGATAAAGATAATTTGTTGATTTATTTTGACTGGAACACTTATTGATCAGACTGTTTGCAAGGAAGAAATACGAGTTAATTGCCTAACAAATCCTACTACAATTTGGCAGGACCAAATGATGTCCGACAAGACCAGAAAACTTTCTGCTAGGCAAAGAAGAATACAATTTCCTTCAGTTTACTTTTGATTTTCTGACTTCACAGTTAATAGGGTTAGGGCTAGGTAGGGATTGTCTACAAAGCTGTCTATGTGAAATTTAATTTTGGAGATACAGAATTTCCCCAGGGTTTTTGGATTGAGAAAATGTGAGGTTGAAATCAGGATGGGCCAAATAAGAGCCCCGAAGAACTTTAAGTTCGATTCCGAGAATAGGACAGTGTCAAAGGGTTTAAGAAACTTAGTTGCAAGAGAGACAAACAAATGTAATAGAGCAAAAATGAAACAATGAACAACTATAAACTAGAGACACTTTATGGGGGTGGGAGGGAGAATGGGATGGAACGTGGGGTGGGAAGCGTGCACTGGACTGTGGTGATGGCACAGGAGTGAACTGGTGGTGGGAAACCCATGGAGATTACAAATGAGATGGAAAAATGCACAAAACGAAGAACGCTGTAAATATATATATATATATATATAAAGAAAGAAAGAAAGAAAGAAAGAAAGAAAGAAAGAAAGAAAGAAAGAAAGAAAGAAAGAAAGAAAGAAAGAAAGAAAGAAAGAAAGAAAGAAAGAAAGAAAGAAAGAAAGAAAGAAAGAAAGAAAGAATAAAGTAAAAGACAACAGAACAGTCAATACCCTACATCACAACAGCCACAAAATGACAGCCTCGACCTATTCATCAGGAAATTCCCTTTCAGCCCTCTGGCTCCCCCAGAAAAGCAACTGACCATGGAAAGAGCAATTGGCTGCTCCCGAGAATGAAATCCCTTTACTCACATAGCCTCCGTCCTCTTGGGCTGTGCGGTGTAGGTCCAGCGGCAAACTGCTCTGAGAGGGGTGCTTTTTCTAGCCTGTGGCTACTCTCCCCACCCCCGCGACAGAGGGAGGATGGTCTTTGACTGGGAGGCGGGATCTCACAGGCGCTGAACCTGTTGCTCAGCGAGGCCGGAAGTTCAGAGGAAGCTTTCAGTCTGCAGACTAAGGCTTGGAATGCGCGCCCTGACAGACTGATGGCTGCACTCAGCTGAGCTGTGCTCTGGGTTCTTGCTGGCTATGAGCTTCCTTCCAACACACAGGATTTTTTATTTTTCTTTTGATTTGATTGCTTCTATTAATCTGATTTGATCGTTAATTCTATTTTAGTGCTTAAAATGCCTCTCCTTTGTCAGTGCTCATAATTGTGCCAGTATACGTTTATCTGTTTAGGGTCATGTCCAATTTCAGTTTCTAGAACTTGCATTTGCTTAATTTACCCAAGTGATACCCAAATTGAGGTGGTCCCTAGACTAACAAGGGGCAAGAGATCTGGAAACCGTGGGAAAAATTCAGGCATAGAGAGAAGACTCAGGGAACTATCTAATGATGTCCAACTCCTCCCTACTCTCCCTCCCCCCAGTCACTATGTCACGAACAGCACTTTTTACTTTCTTGCGAATTTACCACATTTTTTTGGTAAATAGTATATCTTATTTTTACATCATTTTGTTCCTTTTCCCATCTCAGTTGTAATCCCCGTGGGCTTCCCATCACCAAATCACTCATGTGCCATCACCACAGTCCAGCGCACTTCCCTCCCCCACCGTTTTTGATCCCATTCCCCACTCCACCCCTGTAAAATGTCTTTGGTATATAGTTGTTCATCATTATTATTTTCTTCTCTGGTCCTTTATACTCCTATTGTAACAGGGTGGTCCCCAGGAAAAGGGGAAGTTCCAGTTTCCCTGCCCAACCCAGAAGGAGGGTGGAGCTGAGCAGAGAAAAAAAGAGAGAGGAAAAGAAATCTGAAGAGGAAAAAGAAGGCAGGAGGATGTGAGGAAGCCGCAAGGAGCAGCAAGCACGTGAGGAAGAAACCGAGTTTGTTTCCTGGCCCTGGACTGGCTAAGGCAGATGTGGGTGAGAGACCTGTAGGGAGATGACTATGGCAGTGTTTATATTAATTTTGATTTTGCTCTTTTCCTCCCAGATTTGTCTGGCCATTTCCGACCCTTTTTGATGGGTCCCCACCAAAAGGTGCTTTAGGCTTGTGACGAGCTTTCAGGCCTTGCTTTGGACCAATCCCTTTTGGGTTGATTTTTGCCCCCAAGGGGATGGGTAACTCCAGGTGTTTGATTTAGAAATTATATTCTTTGTGTTCCATATTGTATATTCACTGCATTAAAGTCCCTTTTCATTAAAGTTTTATATGTTTTGTCTTGATGCAGCAGATGGCAGAAACAATATGGATCAGGCAGGTTTGGGGGTTCAGGGGAGCCCCTCTCTCCCTGTACTGTAACACTACTATGAGTGAAACTATCCAGTATTTTTCCTTTTTTTTTCTGGCTTATTTCACTAAGCATCATCTTTTCCAGCTCCATCCATGTTGCTGCAAAAGGTATGTGTTTTTCTTTTTTGGTTACTGAATAATATTCCATTGTGTATATGTACCACATTTTTTTAAAAAAGTTTATTTATTTGTACATACAGAGCTGGGGTACAGGCCAGAGGCTCAGGGGTGGTGAGAGGCTTCACCAGAGACAGAGTGGGAAGCAGAACAGGCAGATCAACGAAGTACACTGCTGAGGGGAGCAGTGGGCGGGTCAGGAGAGCTCTGCCACGCCGTGTGGGTCACCTCCGGGGCAGGCGGGAATCGAACTCATGTGGAAGTGGTTTTAGCTTCTCAGTGCAGTGCTTTAACCCACTGCACCACAAGGAGGGCCTGTACCACATCTTTTTAATCCAGTCATTTACTTTTGGTCATTTGGGTTGTTTCCATGTCCTTCCTATGGTACATAAAGCAGCTAAACATGAGGGTGCAGGTATCTTTTTGAAGCAGTGTTTTTGTGTCTTTGGGTAGATACCTAGGAGTGGGTTTTCTGGGTCATATGGAAGCTCCATTTTTATCAGTTTGAGAAACCTCCAAACAGTTTTCCATAGTGGTTGTGTTACAGGACAGGGAGAGAGGCACCACTGAAGCCCGAAACCTGCCTGCTCTAAGTAGGTTCTGCCATCAGACAAAACATATAAAACTTTAATGAAAAGGGACTTTAATACAGTGAGTATACAATACAGAAGACAAAGAATTTAATGTCTAAATCAAACACCTGAAATTACCCATCCCCTTGTTTGCAAAAGTCAACCCAAAAGGAATTGGCCCAAAGCAAGGCCTGAAAGCTGCCACAAGCCTAAAGCACCTTCTGGCTCGGACCCATCGAAAAGGGTCAGAAATGGCCAAAAAATCTGGGAGGAAAAGAGCAAAATAAAAATCAATATAAACACTGCCATAGTCACCTCCCTACAGGTCTCTCACCCACATCTGCCTTAACCAGTCCAGGGTCAGGAAACAAGCACGGTTTCTTCATCACAGGCTCTCTGCTCCATGTGGCTTCCTCAGGTCTCCTTCTTGTTCTCCATCCAGCTTCCTTCTTTTCTTCTCCCTTCTCTTCTGATTCCTTCTCTTCTCTCCATTTTTTCTACTCAGCTCCACCCTCCTTCTGGATGGGGCAGGGAACCTGGAACTTCCCCTTTTCCTAGGGACCACCTTGTTACAGTTGTACTACTTTGCATTCCCACTAATGGTGCAGGAGAGTTCCTTTTTCTCCGTATCTTCACCAGCATTAGTTGTTTGAAGATGTGCCATTCTCACTGGGGTGAGGTGGTATCTCACTGTAGTTTTAATTTTGCGTCTCCCTTATTACAAGTGATAGTGAGCATTTTTCCATATGCTTGTTGGCCATCTGCATTTGCTCTTTGGAGAAGTGCCTTTTTAGCTCTTCTGCCCATTTTTTGATGGAGTTGTTTATTTTTGTTGAGTTTCATCAGTTCTTTGTATATCTTTCACAACATTTCTTTCAACGTCTGCTTGCATAGCATGGTGTACATGCATCATACATTTACTTAGCCTCTTAGGTCGAGTCAGGGCAGTATTGTTAGAATTTGCTGTGTGCCTTAATCACTAAGGTCTGGAAGTCCTCACTGGTGAAGGCCATCACTGTAATGGTTCAGTTCTTCCAGGAGCACATTCTGAGACAGAGCTCAGTGTGCAGTAGATTAGGGAATTGCCCTTAAGATGAACACCCGTGGAAGGGAGAGGGAAGAAACAGGTCTGGGCAGAAAGAAGTAGAGCTGTCTGCAAGTAGGACACCCCATTGGGAAACTCTGCAGGAAAGTGACCTGTCAGACACAATTGGTCCCCTTTCGGCCCCATGATCAGTCTTTAGTTATGAGTCATCTTGGGAGGGAAGATTTCTGCGATTAGAGTGTACCCTAAAGGGGGCTGAGCGTGAACTGGAACTTTTGCTGGACAGCACACCACCACCACCCTGCCCCCTTCCTGAGAGGGACCAGCCAGGCACATCTCTGTGTCTACCACACACATTATTCTTCCTCAGCTCTCCTGGGCCCATTGAGATAAAGCTTCATAATTCACACAATGGAATTCTGTGGCATTCTGAAAAATGATGCCACAGAAAAATATTTGATAACATGGCAATATGTTCACTCATTTATTCACCAAATATTTTTTGAGAACTTATTATGTATCTGGAATTCTTAGTGCCATTCAGACTGCCAGTGTGAAAAAGGCAGGTTACAAAATAGTTTATACAATTTAGCACATTTTTATTTTTAAAAAAAATATTTGTACCTTCCTGGTGGCACAAGGGTTTAAAGTGCAAACTTCCGGCAGCCACTGCAGCACCAGTTCCATCCCTGGCTAGGGAGTGACCCACATGGCACAGTAGACCTCTCCTGTCTCACCCACCACTCCCCTCTGCGGTGTATTTCAGTCAATCTGGCTGTTCTGTTCCCCACTCTGTCTCTGGTGAATCCTTTGGCCTGCACCCCAGTTCTTGTATGAATAAATAAATCCTTTTGAAAAATAAAAAGTGTGTGTACCAATGAATTTAAAAGTAAGGAAGAGTATAAAGACAGTATTAGCAGGATTGTTTCAGGATAGTGTAATATAGATGGCTTATTTTATTTTTTTGGCTGTTTATATGTTTGCAGAAAATCTATATTAAAATTATATAAAGAGAAACATAAGTTATCAAAGACAGGCTTTTTTGAAAATTTGTGATAAAGTAGCAAGGGAGTAGATAAGGATGTTTCCATGCACATGTTAGGCATTTAAAAATCTATTAGTAGGATTACATGGGGAGAAAATAGACATGAATCTCTTCAAACCAGGTAATATGAACACAAAGCACAAAGCATAGTAACAGTAAACATGAGACTAGCTAGAAAGGGAAGATTACCTTTCAGGTAATAACTGCAACTGACTGCATGCAGTATTTCAGGCCCTTAATATATTAATCTGGTTGGTTCTACTGATCCCTCCTTCCCCACTAGCTAGATGGCTCTCTTAACCATACACATTTGAACTCAGTGCCAAAGCTCATCAGTGAATTGTCATTAGCAAATCTCTCCCAGTTCAGTTTGGGGGACTTAGATAGTTTCTTCCTACCACTACAATTTATATTTGAGACTCCAGTGGTTAGGGAGGCGAGGGAGAGGCTTGGGGGTCTTCTCCACAATAATCCCAATTACCCACCCCTTCCAGGTGGCACAACCAGTAAAGCACAGCACTATGAAGCTAGCTGCAGCCACTTGGACACAGGTTCCATCCCTGGCCAGGAAGGTGACCTGCATGGGTGCAGCATATTTCTCCTGTCTTGCCCGCTGCTTCCCTCAGCAGTATATTTCAGTTGATTTTCCTGTTCTGCTCCCCATTCTGTCTCTGGTGAAATCTCTTACCCTCTGCACCTCTGGCCTATACCCTAGTTCTGTATGCATAAATAAATCTTTTTTAAAAATCCCAATGACTTGTTTACACGCCTCTGAAAAATAGAGTATA
>NW_004567104.1:35032430-35048516 GCF_000260355.1 Condylura cristata
GTTCTGAAGACAGACCCGCTGGCTGCACATCTTGGGAATCGGAAGCTGAAGGGTGGGTGCTTGGCCCTTCCTGCCTGGCCTTTTCTCGGACCATCACCCTCTGTGGTTTTGCTTCTTTGTGATACTTTCAAGGCCACAAACAAGCCTAGTCACTAGTGGGATATCTACTTTGACTATAGATGTTGATCTTATCTGTAGCTTCAAACTTTGCGACCTCTTGGGGCTACTTTCTCTACCTCTGGGACAAAAGACCAATGGGATATTTCTCTTCTGAATACCATGCTCCCTGAACAGAGCACTCTCTTCAAATCCTTTTTTTTTTTTTTTTTTAAACCGGGAGGTAAGAAGTTGTGTAAACTCAGTAGGAAAGTGACTGGGTGGGAAAATCAATAGCCCCCTATTTGGAATTTCTCTGAATTAGGAATTACTATGTGTCTTTTGCTAATTTTGGGAAAAGGACTTCTTAAACTGTAATGTCTTCCATATTTTCAGTACTCACTAAAGTCCTAGACAAGGTTAAATTTACTGTTCATAATGGTCCTGTGAAGTATATACCATATTAACCCCCATTTTATGAATGAGGGAACTGGCAGTTGCCCATGGTTTCAGAGCTAAAGAGCAATAAAGACTCCAATCCCATTGTCCTCACAGCTACATTTTTTTTTTAAAGATTTATTTATTTATTCATACAGAACTGGGGTACAGGCCAGAGGCTCAGGGGCGGTGAGAGGCTTCACCAGAGACAGAGTGGGGAGCAGAACAGGCAGATCGACGAAGTACACTGCTGAGGGGAGCAGCGGGTGGGTCAGGAGAGGTCTGGCTCGCCATGTGGTCTCCTCCGGGGCAGGCAGGCGGGAATCGAACTCATACGGAAGTGGCTTCAGATTCTCAGTGCTGTGCTTTAACCCGCTGCGCCACCAGGGAGGGCCTCACAGCTACATTTTTAACCACGTGGCTATATATACTGTTTATATATATATATATACACTGACAATCAGTGTTACTTTGAAAATGGTATTAACATTTTTAATTGCTAATCTGATTTTTTTCCATTAACAAATTAATGAGGTGAATAGAGAGTAGAATGCTGTTCCTGTGACATATAACAAGGCATTAATCTGCAAAACTAAGTGTGCCAGAACACTTGGAGCAGATCACACACATCGGTGCTTAGTTTATTATTAAAACTCACCGACTCCAACCTGCAAATCGTGTGTCTGAAGTGCCCAGATCTGCACAATTCTCTTTGCCTTAGAAAATATCTTTTTCTACAGCTGGTCTTACATTTCTTTGCAAATTTTACTGAGGTATATGCATGCAGTTTTTTGATCTTTCATGCATCTTTTCTCAATAATTTTTTGCTTGACATTATCGAACATACTTATAGTCTCTTCAGCTCCTATAGATGGTAAATGCTTGACTCATGTTCAGTTTATAACTCAGTTCATAGTTTTAAATTATGGCCATCGCAAGATGAATTCTTGGAGCAAGTGTAGCCCTCCCCCAAAAGAGGGCAAATCAGTATTCACAGAGCCTACTGGACAGGACTTCTGCCCATGCCAATAAACATTATGAATATGGAATAATCATAGTTCCCAAAAATAGCTAATTTTTTAATAGCCAATTTTTCATCCAATGAGGAAAAACATATGTATCTTGGATGTTCAATGTTAAGGGACAAGTATGAAAATTGTTGTTTCTATTGCAGAGATACCCTTGACAATGTTGCACACAATCTTACATTGTGGGCCCAAGAAGTTCCAAAGGGACTATATTATCCCTGGTCTTAGTATCTGGAATGAGCATACTTTTCCTAATCAGTGGGTTGTCTTGATGATTCACACTATCAGTCTTCCATCAAACTCAGGCTTGCCTCCATTCTTACCACAACATTTAAGTGCCCAAACCAGTGGACTTTTCTTGCCTTCATTTCACTCAGATTCTCAGTGGCAACTGAGGCAGCAACAGCTCCATCCTTCTGTTTTCCTCTCTGGCTTCCACAATAGTGCATTGTCTTGGTGCATCTGTTTTGCTGGGTGTTCCTCCTCGGTCCCTGTAGCTGTATCCTCCTTGCTCTGGAGAGGACACTTGGATCCAGTTCTCAGGTCTGAATGTAGCAGAACTTCTATCAGAAATCCGCCCCCCTCTTGCCCTTAGGTTATTTCCACAACTTCCTGGTAAGAAGTTCAAAGGGATAAAGCAACATTCTCTGGACTTAGGGATAATGGTAAGAACTACAGGCCTTTGTCTTCTCACAAATACAATTGTATTTTTCTTTCTTTTTAAAAGATTTATTTATTTATTCATACAAACTAGGGTACTAGGCAGAGGTGCAGAGGTGGCGAAAGGTTTCACCAGAATCAAAGTGAGGAGCAGAACAGGCAGATCAACTAAGTACGCTGCTGAGGGGTCAGGAGAGGTCTGCAGCACCCTGTGGGTCAGCTCCCTGGTTGGGGATCGAACACACACTGAGGCAGCTGTGGCTAGCTTGCAGTGCTGCATCCTAACCCATTGCGCCACCACGGAGGGCCCGCAATTGTATTTTTCTCTGGAGTCTTCTTTTTATTTTCTTGAAGAAGTTCCAAAGAACAGTGAAATAGGCTGTGGCTCTTTGACATTTGCTAAATATATATTCTTTTGATTAAAATTTTTTTTTATTTAGATACTAGGGGCCAGAGACTGCAATGTAATTTAAGTCTGTCCTCTTAATCAGACATTCTGAGTACTGCTAAGAATATAAATTAGTCTTTTTTTGTTCCTCTGGTTTAAATAGTTCAGTGCACTGGGCATTGAGGTGGAGAGCAAAAGGGGGAGGGGACCCCATGGACTACAGTGTGGTGGGTGTTGTGGGGCAATATATGTGTGTGAAAAGGTGTGAACCTGCACCTCTAAATTATATACAGTGTTGTAAACCAATGTTTCCTTGGTAAAAATTACTGCAATTGGAAAATAAATGACCCAAATTTTGATGGCTTTTAGGTTATCTATGTTTCTCTGACTCATTAGATTCTTTGACTTGAAAGCTTCCACTACCTGGCTTTTGCATTTGCTCTTCCCCAAGTGGAAATCCATTTCTCCCGGAGGTGCAGAGCTGACTCTATCACCCTGCTGATACAATCCAGCCCCCTCCTCTGAGACGGCTTCCTGATCACCAGCTTATGTTGCCCTTCCACCCCACTGACTTTTTTACATCACTATGTTTTATTTCTTTCAAAAAAATCATCAGTCTGGTATTACCTTGTTTATTTCTTATCTTTCTTCCTCTTCCCTTGCTACCTCACTTAAACTAGAATAATTTTATGAGTGAATGAATGAGGAATGAGTCAATTTCTGGGTTAGAAGATTTAGCATGACTTGGGTCTATTCAATTCTGAAAAAAGTAAAGCACTACAATAAGTAATGCTTAACAAAAGCTACAGTCTGTGGCCAAAGTACCAGTTAAACAAGGGTATTTGCGTGTCTCTAAATTTTTCCCTAAATTATTCTCCACTTATTATTCATTCGATTTCAGAATGAATGTATGGTCATTGTAGAAAATAAGATCCGCTATACTTCATTACACAGTGATAAGCGCAATAAACATTTTGGTATGAAATCATCCATTCAAGGGGCTCTTTGAGATACTATTAAATGTCAGTGAGACCAATAACTGAAATAAAGAAGTCAAAATCTCTACTCTCATGGATTTTCCTAGCTTTCATCCTTGTATTTCCCTCATGTAATTGGAATCTTACTTATAGTCTTATAAAGCAGTTATTTGTACTCCACAAGATGGAGCAGACATTTCCCTATGGAATTATTCTATGGCATAATTTTAGTGGATGTATTGCATCCCAGCTATATGAATATGCTAATACATATTTAACTGAATCCCTTGGTTGAAAATTCAGATTCTCAATTTTTCAGTATTATAAATAACACTATATTCTTATGCATAAAAAATTAAAACATTATCATCATATTACAAATTCCTAGAATTAACATTTCGGACTAATGACATGTCCATTTTTAAAGTGTTTGGGTTCATGTTGCATTTCAGAGAGGTCATAACTGTGCACTTCCCACAGCAGTGTGAGAACATGCCCTTTGCTTGGCGTTTTCAGCCAGATTATGCTTAATCTTCTTCTTTTTACCTTTTTTTTCATAGAAGAACTGGGTATAGGCCAGAAACCAGAAGTGCAGGGATTCCCCAGAGATAGAGTAGGTAGCAGGACAGGTGGGTTCAAGTTAAATACACTGCTGAGGGGAGCAGTGGGAGAAGTCTGCTGTGCCATGTAGGTCAGCTCCCAGCCAGGGATCAAACTCAGGCACTGAGTACTGAGTGGTGACTGTGCTAAGACTAAACCCCCACGTATAATCTTTCAGAGTAATTTTGTCAATAAAAGATTCTCAACTAGTATCTAATTTTTATTTTATATTTCTTTGGCTATTTGCATGTTTTCTTCAATAAGTTTCCTATTGATATTCTTGACTACTTTCTTTGATTAAGAGTATTTATTGTTTTTAAAACTGGCTTGTGGGAAAATATTACATATTTAGGACATTAACCTGCCAAATTATTGCACACTTAAGATATATTGCAACCTATAATGTTCGTTAGTGGCCTTTTGCTAATTTTTTAATACATTTTTAACATAAATATTTTCCTCGATGATTTTTGCCTTTGGTATTATGCTTAAAAAGTCCTGTCCAACTTAAGATTTCATAATTTTCATAATTTCCCATTCTTTTTTAAAGAATCTTTAAATCTTTATCTGTATCTGTATCTTTCCCTATTTAAATCTTGTATGTATATGACTATGCAAGTGTGCATTTTTATGTGATATGAGGCAGATGCAACTATACTCATTCAAGTAATGAAACACTAATTATAACAACATAAATTGGGTGCATAGAATTACATTACATGGATATGTTATGATAATATTTGATCAATCTGTGGCTGGACAATTGTGATTTGATAATCACCTTCAATGTCCAACTATAAAAATTGAACACAGTTCTTCCCTATAAAATGTTCCAAGTTCTATGTCATTTTTAGAAGTGTAATTTATCAATATAATATCCCCCAAATTCAAAAGTTTTGAGTTATGCTGCTTGGCATATGTCAGAGGTCTTCATTTGTACTTGATTTTGCTAAATGAAAGAAATCCAGAGGATTTTCACTTTATGATAAAAGTCAAGGGGCAAAAATAGCATTCAGTGTTTGTTTTGCAGCACAATTCTAGAGACAATGTGTGTTCCAGTCAGTGAGAGTCACCGCCAAGCTCCTTCCTGGGAACTGCTTTACACAGGCTGTGTTTTTATCATGTTCCTTCTTTTACTATATGTTAGTGTTACTTCAGGTTTTATGTGTGAGTTGGCAAAATTTGGCAGGTTATTTTGGGGGGTCTGGGAAAGCCTCCAATTTTTTTCCATTTAAACTATTGGCAACTGCTTCTTCATTTACACCATTTGACTTGGAAAAGCTCTCATAGGAACACTACTTTTAGATAACAAAAGAAACCTTAGAGTGATTTCATCATGGGTAGTTTTGGTGATGACAGGTATGGCTCCAGTGTAGGAGACTAAAATAGCACATGGAATTCATTAGGAAGGAGGAGTCTTGTTACTGTTAATGCCTTTCCTTATTTTTTCACAATAGAGGATTTCTCTCCTCTAGTGTAGTCACTATAGTTTTCCTACAATCAAAGCATCTCTAATCTTCTACCATAGTTAGCTGAATATTTTTAAGCTAACCCCAGCCAGTCATATATTAGTATTCTTTTTTATTACCAAATAATAGTCCACTATATGAAATAAAAAATATATATCCATTTTTATAAACAGTGGTAAAAAACACATAACAATGATAGTGCAGATTATAAGAAGTATATATTTAGTTTCTGACCCTCTCTTAAAATCACTGGAATATCTTAGGTGGAATATCTTAGTGTCCCTTGCTATGAGATTTGGAGAGTATCTAAAGATGGGGGAGTAGGTTTCCAGGAAAACCAACTTTGCCAGCCCCATCTCTGTCCTCCTGTGAGGGGAGAGGGGCTGAAATTTGAGTCAATTGGTGGCCAGTGATTTCACCAGCTCTGCTGATATGTGAAGCTTCTATAAGACCCAAAAGAGCTTCTGAGTTAGTGAATATTTAGCGATCGGGGAGAACGGCACTCCTGAAGAAGGCATGGAAGCTCTGTCTGTCCTTTATGCATACCATGCTCTGTGCACCTTTTTATCTGGTTGCTGAATTTTAGTTTGTTTGCTTTTTATGGCAAACTGGTAATTTAGTAAGTTAAATATTTTTTTTTTTTAAAGATTTATTTGTGCATACAGAACTGGGGTACAGGCCAGAGGCTAGGGGCGGTGAGAAACTTCACCAGAGACAGAGTGGGGAGCAGAACAGGTAGATCGATGAAGTACATTGCTGAGGGGAGCAGCGGGTGGGCCAGGAGAGGTCTGCCGCACCATGTGGTCACCTCCAGGGCAGGCGGGAATTGAACTCATGCGGAAGTGGCTTTAGCTTCTTAGTGCAGTGCTTTAACCCGCTGCGCCACCAGGGAGGGCCTAAGTTAAATATTTTTATGAGTTGTGAGCTTCTCTCGCAAATAGATCCAATTTGAGGAGGGGCCACTTGGAAATCTCCAATTATAGCCAGATGATTAGAAGCATAACCAATAAGTGATTTGAACAGTGTCTGAAGTCGGGGTGGGAGCTGTCTTTAACCGGTGGAACCTGGGCTATCTATGGGCAGATAATGTCAGAACTGAGTTAAATTATAGGAAATCCCAGCTGGTGTCCAAGAATAGCTGGTTGATGTCAAGAAACCTGCCCTTCCCCATGGTGGAATTGAGTACACACTTGGTAGCATTTACCATTGTAGTCATGTTCATTGTAGCACACGGTTCAGTAGCGTTAAGTAATTTTGTTGATTTCCAGAACTTTTCTATGTTGCAAAACTTATTAAATAACCCCTTATTTTCTTTTCTTCCTCCTTAATCTCTGATAACTACCATTCTATTGTACACTGCTAGGAAGTGGACTACTTTAGATTGTGCTCTAAGAGGAATCATTATAGAATGCATCTCTGTGAAAAGGGCTTAAGCGTCACATCATGGACACTGGCACAGGCTCCATTATTCCACTTCCACTTAATGTGCAATTATCTTGTATTACAACTCCTAGCATGCCATGGTCTGAAATTCCTGAACGGGAGGCAAGTGGATATATAAAGGAGATGGAAAGTGGGACAAAGGGAGAGACATGGGTGAGAGACACATGGGGAGGTTGTTTCTGGGCCTTGGCAGAGACAATGGTAGTCATTGTGACATTGTGGTGTATTACATGGTATGTTGTGAATTTCAAGTCTTTCTGTCCCAGCAATGTGGAACCTGCATAAATTCTTTCTTGTGGCTCCCTTCCAGAAGGTGATTAGACTTTTGGCAAGCTCTTGGGCTTTACCAGCCCTTTTTAGACTAGCTTTTTTGGCCAGGCATTTATCATGAAGGTATGGATAATTCTGGAAGTTTATTGAAAATCTGTTATTTGAATTTTCTTATTTTTCTCCTTCTCTTTCTGCACACCAATTAAAGATTTTTCACACTGGAATTTGCCTATGCACATGCAGGTTACCAAACCATTTTATTAGAATATGCCCCCTAAAATTTTGGGGTCCAAACTCCTCAGTGACAAAGCAATAGAATCATCTAAAATTTTTTTTGTGACAAGCTTATTTCACTTAGCATAATGTCCTCAAATTTCATCCATGTTTCAGCACGAGACCAGATTTCCTTATTTTTTAAGGCTGAAAATACTGTGGCATGTGTTTGTGTGTATATGTACATTTTGTTTATCTACTCATCTGTTGATTATCATATTAAAAATACATTTCTCACTTGGTGGACATTTTTGTTGTTATTATGAATGCTGATGTGAATATTTGTGTATAAGTCTTTGTATGGCCATCTGTTTTCAGTTCTCTTGGTTATAAACCTTAGTGTGGAATTTTTAAATCTATGGTAATACAGTGCTTAATTTTTTTAAAGAATTGGAATTGTTTTTCAAAAGTGACAACTTTGTTTTTCACTTTTGCACTAACAGTGTACAAGTATTCAGAGTTCTCTACATCCTTTTCCAAAGTTATTATCTGTCATTTTTGTTTCTAGCCATCATAGTTAGTGTGAAGTAGTATAATAAGTGCTCACTTAATGTCGTTAATAGATACTTAAGAATTGTAACTTAAGTGAAAACAATAAGGAAAGTAAATTCTTGAATCAGTTGTTTTGTTCAACTTTTGCCATCATTGATTTTTCTCATTGCTGTAATAAGAAAACATTGTTGGATAAACCAATGTTATTCCAATGCTGTATTTCACTGTGGCTTTGATTTACATTTCCTTAATGATGAGTGATGTCACATTTATTCTTTAAATAGGGGAGGGACAGGCTAAGGAATGTTCCTCTAGGAATCTGACTTTCTATTACTGTCATGACATCAGTATGGCTGAGGAACATAGAGAGGGAGGTAGTCAGCCCTGCTCAGGTAAAATGTACCTATACTATTGCCAATAATACTAGAGGACAGGAACTAATGGTGCCAGGCACTGTTCTAAGTTCTTTTACAAAAGTTATTTCATTTACTAACACTGAGACAGACTTGCCTTTTTCTATGAGATTAACCTCTTTGTGACCATCCTTGAAGAATTCCTTTAAGGTAGATCTTATCTTTTAATATCTGGCTGTTCTGACATTTTGAAACTTTTATTCCCCATTACCTTTTTACTCCACATGACCGTACATGTCACCTGTCAGTTTTGCTCTTAAAAGACCAACTCTGAAATTCCTCTTCTTCTTCTGTTTGACAGTCAGTCTACCTAGATCCTCACCTTTAGTGTTTATACCTAACCTGGGACTTCTTTTTATCAATTAGGGTCAAGGAATTGAACATGCATTAGTTGATTGCTCTACTACTCAAGATAACCCTTTTAGTACAGAGTATGAGTCACTGAAAGTGAGGCCTTATGTCCATTATCTCTATTTTTCTCTCAAATATTTTTATGCAAGAATACTGGACCATACCAAGCTAGCTTCTCTGGTCTACTGCCTCATTGTGAAAGGTGAAAATGACAGTTGTGAAATGCACTAAACAAACCTAGTGAGAAGGTTGATGGTTGATGGTCTGACTTGAGGTGTTCTGCTTTAAGATATATATTAAAGCTGTCTGGTACTAGGGTTAAAAAGACAGTTTAAATTCAACACTTGATTTCAGATATTACTCATAATATCCAAGTTTCTGATCACTATTAATACTGTTGATCCTTTAATCTTTGACTTATTTTGATCAAAGAACTCATTAATTATAACCTAAGTCACATGACACCAGCTTTTCCCATAGGCTTACTGCACGCTACTGAGCTATTATAGCTCTCAGCTGCTTTTGCCAGCTCACAATTAACAGATAAGATGCTTAAATGAGTGGAGAAAATTTATTGAGTGGGAGCACATGCACATTTTGTGGACAACTGAAAAAAAAAAAACCAAAGTAAACTTCCAAATTATAAGGAGATTTTTGGATATAGTTATTCAAAATGAAATTTAGGTACAAAAAAGGAAACTTTGGCATGATTATTCAAACAGAAGCATAATTAATTGTAAAACAGCCACATAACCACATTATTGACAGTTAAACAATATAAAGAATCAAGTTCACTTTAATGTTTAAGTAGAAATTAAACAAAAGTTTAAGTTCATAAAAGTGGTATCAGATAATAATCTTAGTTATGATCACTGGACAAATACTATCATACCAGACAGACAATGTTAAATTGTTTTTAAATACAAGTTTAACAGGTTACACATTCCAGATGATGTAGATACCCTCCAGGGAACAAAGGTAATGAGAAAGTGACATTCTGCCTCTCCCATGGGTGTGTTCAAAGAGTAGAACATGTTTAAGTTTTGATATAGGTTAAATATCAGAAGAGAGCTTTTTACAGGAATACATTAAATCACAACCCACTCATGACTGAAAATAACAGGCAGGGCCAAAGAGAAAAACAGAAAAGCATGTTGGAGGCATAAGAAACAAGAAAAGAAGTTAACAACAATTATCTTCCATTAAGAGAGAAAATATGTTGTTATAAATTATTTGCCACATATTTTCTGATTGAAAATTTTAGACAGCTTGAAGATATGATAGACTTTTATGCTTTATGGGAACAGCTTATAAATTGCTAATATTCTTTTATCTTCTTTGTGCTTTGTGAACTTGTTATTTTTCAATGCCTTGGAGGAATAAAGATTGAAATATCAATGTATGGATAAGAATAATGTTTATATTTTTGTATGATTGGATAGAAATATATGTAAGTGTTTTGTGAATTTTACAAAGATACTGCATAGATTTTTTTCTTAAAAATTATGAACACATTTAGGTAGAGTCACTACCAATATCTATTCAGAAATCATTTTCAGAGTGGGAAACAGAACATATCATTGACACTGATGGTTGGAAATAATGGTGAGGAGAGATTCATTCTTTGTAGTTTTCAGTTTTGTCTCTGTTTGTCATCATTTCCTGTATCTGAGGAGAATGAAAAATAATTTTTTCCACTTGCAAATTTGGCCTACTTGGAATTATCTTATCTTGTGGACTAAAAATATGTAGACACTTAAAATACAGAAATCTTTGTACTAAACTGATATAAATAATCTGGACCTTGACAAATCAAGTTATACCTGTTGTAATTTCTAGGAAAACACTAAAATTATTAAGAGGACTATCAAGGTCATGACACTAGTCTGTATGACACTGTAATTATAGAAAAATATCATAAACATTTCTCAAAACCAACAGAATGTATAAACAAAAAAGAAACCTAATGTAAACCATGGACTTTAGCTAATAATAATGTGTAAGTATTGGTTCACCAACTGTGAGAAACAACATCCTAATACATCCCCAATAGGGGAAAACAGGGATGGGTAATTAAGTAAAGAGGAAGGGTAAATGGGAACTTGTGTTTTACACTCAATTTTTCTGTGTATCTAGTCTAAAATATATAATTTAAAAGTATGAATATGTAACTTCTAAACTAACAGAGAGAAAAATGGCATGATAAAAGAAAGCAAAAATAGAGGAAAAGAAACACAACAAATAGTATGTAGTATCATAGTAGATTTAAACCCAAATATATCTTTAATTACATCAAATATAAGTAGACTAAATGCTGCAATTAGAAACGTGTCAGATATGAATAAAGATAAAAAATCATAATATATACTAAGAAAGACATCTCAAACTTAAGGACAGGGTAAGGTTTAATAAAATCTAATCTCATAGATATATTTAGAGTATTTCCTAATAATTGCTGAATAAGTCTTTCTTCTACCCCAACTAATTCATTCACAATTAACCATATACTATGTCATTAAGGCAAGTCAACCCATTTCAAAGATTTAAAATCATGTTTTAGGATTAAAGTGCTACTGGCCTATAAGTTATTCAGCAAAAGCAACTAGAAAATCTAATATCTGGTAATTTATATAATTTAAGGTCCAAAAACTCATAATGAAGAAGCCATAATGAAAAACAGAAACTATTTCAAACTTAATAAAATGAAAATACCACACACCTAAATAAATGTGCTGAAACCTTAAATGCATATGTATGTATGCATATTTATGTACACATATATATGTATGTATGAAGTTCTGCTTCTTATCTGCAAGAGTAATCACTTAAAAAAAGAAGGCTGCAAATAACAGCTAATTACCATGTACAAAATATTATATTACTCTTTCTCTCTCCTCACCAAAAAAAAAAAAGGAAAAATAATTAAACAAAAACAAAAAAGAGGGAGTCTAGCAAGATGACAGCGGAGTGAAGACACCAGGCTTACCAACGCTGTACACTCCCAGCTAAGATTGTAGTAGAACAAAGTCAAAATACCTAAAGGAAAAAAAAAATGACCACAGCACACACCAGGAATGGAGAGTGATAAGAAAACTTGTAAGTGACCTATGCTTATAGTGACCCCCGGCAGTAAAGACCACTGTGCTATATAGAGGAAAGGCTTGCTGCTCCCCAGAACCCCCTAAGTTGCTGCTTCAGGGGCACATACCATCAGTGACTCTTGGGACTTGGAGTTGCACTAGGTAAAGGGACACATGGAGTTGGTGCCTGGACAGAGGGTACACTGTGGGGGAGCTGCAGAGGTGGGGGTACAGAGAGAGGATTGCTGGTGTGAGCCAGAAATTCTCAATAAAGGACAGTTGGAGCCTCAGTCATTCAGAAGAAACAAGTCAAATCATCTGTGTCTTCTCAAAGCTATCATCAATGCTGGGATATTCAAAACATGCCACTTACCCAACCCCAGCCCCTAGGGCAAACACCAAAATTACAGCAAAAACTAGAATTTAATAACAGCAGTCAACATTGGAAGATAAGACTGTTGGAAAAAGAAGACAACTCACATTGACCCATGTTACATTCCATGCCCCACCTGTATTTGGCGCTCAAACAACCTGCTGAGGAAGTGAACACGGACTTCAATACTCACTAATACAGAGGAGGTGGTCTTGAGAAGGGGATCACAGTGGATCCCCACCACACAACTCTGATACCGACAGCACAATAAAAAGCTTGAATCCCTGGTACTCCCTGGAGGTGATTCTTTGTCTCCCCACTGCCCAGATGCTCTCTTATACCTATTACCCTCGCCAGTACCCGTTCTTCAGTACAAAGATAAATAAGAGTCTGAAAGTCTATCCTGATGACAACCCATAAAAATTAAGAATGAAAGGCCCTCCCTAGTGGCTCAGGGGTTAAAGCACAGCACTATGAAGCAGTCTGCAGCCACTGCAGCATGAGTTCGATCCCCCACAGGGAGGTGACCCACTTAACACAGCAGACCTCTCCTGTCTCACCAGATAATCCCTTCAGCAGTGCATTTCAGTCAGTCTGCCTTCTCTGTTCCCTACTTTGCCTCTGGTGCCAAGAGTGGGCACTTTCACCTTGTTCCTGAGCTTAGAGAAAAAGCTTTCAGTTTTTCACCATTGAGTACGGTGTCACCTGTGGATTTTTATTTCATTTCATTTTCAATTTTATTATGTTGAAGTAAATTCCTTCTGTTTTCTAGTTTGTTGAGAGTTTTTTTGTTTTGTTTTGTTTTTATCATGAAAGTGTGCTGAATTTTGTCAAATGCCTTGTCTGCATCTATTGAGATGATTGTGTGGTTTTATTCTGTTAATGTGCTGTGTCACATTGAAAAATCTTTCAAAGTGATAAATCCAACTTGACCATGGATGATCCCTTGAAAGTGCTATTGGATTTGGTTTGCTGCTATTTTGTTGAGGATTTTTGCATTTATGTTCTCAGGATCTTGGCCTGTAGTTTCCTTTTTTTGTGTGAATCTTTGATTTTGGAAGCAGTGTAATGCTAACCTCACAAAATGAATTGGAAGTTATGTCACTCCTCTTCAGTTTTCTGGAAGCATTTGAGAAGGAGTGATGTCAATAACTCCTTAAATGATTTTTAGACTTTACTGTGAAGCCATCTTGTCCTGGGCTATTTTTTACTGGGACATTTTGATACCCGGTTTAATGTCCACTCTAGTTTTTGTATGCTCAGTCTTTCTATTTCTTCATGATTTAGACTCGTTAGGTTATATGGTTTTAGAAATGTGTATATTTCCTCTAAATTGCCCAGTTTGTTAACATATAATAAATTATACATGTTATTATCTTATGAGACTTTTTATTTCTGTGGAATTAGCTATAATGTTTCTTCTTTCACTTCTGATTTGAGTCTATTTTTAAAACAAGCATCATTTATTTTACTTAAAATAATACAACCAGATTTTAAAAATTACTGGAAATATCACCAATTTGCTTAGATTTTTTTTAAGATTGAAGGTTAATATCAAGAGATTTCAGTGTCACAGGAAAAATTCCCTTCATGAAGATAACAAAAAGGAGTTACAAGCTTGCATTAAATGTTGCATGAATATTTATTTCAATTTGGAGACTGTTGTGCTATTTTTATATTTTAATGATATACAATAGAGGTTTTTTTTTTAAGTCTAGCTTAGGGTTTGTCAATTTTGCTTTGCTTTTTTTTTTTTTTAAGATTTATTTATTCATACAAAACTGAGGTACAGGACAGAGGTGCAGGGGCAGTGAGAGGATTCACCAGAGGCAGAGTGGGGAGCAGAGTAGGCAGAATGACAAAGTACACTGTTGAGGGGAGCAGCAGGTGAGACAAGAGAGGTCTGCTGCGCCATGTGTGTCACCTCCAAAGCTGGGAATCGAACTCACACTGAAGTGGCTATTGCCAGCTTCCAGTGCTGCATCCTAGCTGGTTGCGCCACCAGGGAGGGTCTTGCTTTGTTTATTAAACAACCAACTTAATTTCATTTTTTCTATTCTCTTTTTCATTTATTTCTGCTTGAATTTTTATTCCTTTCTGCTAGCCTGGGTTTAATTTGTTCATTTTCTGCTTCCTTGAGATGTAAAGTTGTTTACTTGAGATTATTTTTATTTTGGTATGTTGTACTTGAATTTTCATTTGTTTTGAAGTGTTTTGTAATTTCCTTGTGTATTTCTTCCTTGACCTAGTGGCTTGTTGAAAATTGAAAAAGAAGAAGTAAAATTGTCCCTGTTTGCTAATTACATGATTTTATATATAGAAAGTCCTACATACTTCATAAAGATCAGTAGACCTATTAAATGAATTAGATAAAGTTATAGAATACAAAACCAGCCTACAAAAATCAGTTGTATTTCTACACATGAATAATGAACAAGCTAAACATGAAATTAGAGAAAAAAATCCATTTACAATAGCAATAAAATGATTGAAATAATTGGAATTAACTTAATTAAGAAGTGAAATACACAGTATAAGTTATAATACATTGGTAAAAGAAATTAAACACTACACAAACAGAAAGATAAGCAATGTTGATGGACTGGAAGAATCAATATTGTTAAAATATCCACACTGCTCAATGTGATGTATGGCTTCAATTCAATCCCTATTAAAATCATGATGGCATTTTTTTCATAGATATCATAAAATTAATTTTGAACCACAATAGGCTCAGAATGGACAAATAAAACATACTATGGAAATAATACAGATAGTCATTACATTTTCTTATTTCAAAATATATTATAAAGCACATTAATCAACACAGTATGGTTAATAGAATTAAATCAGACACATGACTAATGAAACAGAATAAAGATCCCAGAAATAAATCCATCCAGATACAGTTAATTGATCTTGCTGAGAATACCCACAGGGAAAGGATAATCTCTTCAACAAATGGTTTTGGTAAAACTTGTTATCTACATGCAAGAATGAAACTGGATGCTTAAGTCACATACAAAAATCAACAAAAGGGACTAAAGACTTGAACATAAGACTTTAAACTGTAATATTCCTAGAAAATGCAAGGAGTAAATCTTCGTGGTTCTGGTCTTGGTAATGATTTCAGACAGCAAAACCAAAAATAAACAAATATATCTATTTAACTGGTTGATAATCAGGCTAGCTGCTAATGGTCTAAAACTGGGCTTGACAAACTTTTTCTGAAAAGAGTTAGATAACATATTTTGGGTATTACAGGACATACACTATTTCTGTAGCTCTTGCTGAATCTTTGGTCCCTTTCTTCACTATCTTTTCCCCTCTCTCCCTTATTCCTCCGCCACTCCTTATCATCCCTTTTTTCCTTCTCCTTTCCTCTTTTCCTCCTTACTTTCCTCCTTCTCTTCCTTTTCACATGACTTAAAAAATGTAAAACTTTTCTTAGATTGTAAACTATTTAAAAACAAGAATGGTCCCTGGTCTGTATGCTTCAATTAATAAACAGAAGGTGTCAGAGGAGATAAAAAAGTGAGACAAAAAATATGTGGTATGTTAAGAGACGATTTAAATATGAAGCAGAGATAAGAGAAAATTTAAACACAGGAGAATCAATCAGGAGGATGTTAGTGATCAGAGATGCACTTAATAACATAGTTTTAGAACATGGAGGGAAGATTTCTTGGAAATAAAGGGAGAAAACTTAAACACTTTCTCAACATTTGATATAAC
>NW_004567104.1:35048921-35050424 GCF_000260355.1 Condylura cristata
TAAAGTAAATCAGCACTACAGAGCGGAAAGGAGATAATAAACTGCAAAATTGAAAAGATAATAGGAAAAATCAACAAAGTCAGAAGCTGGTTCTTTGAAAAGATCAACAAAACTGATTAATCAATAGGTAGATTGATTAAGAGACTATAATTCAAATGAGATGGGTTTTATTGGTCATCGCCAACTTCAGAGATGAAGTAAGTGGACAATGCATCATTTCAGAAACCGGAAATGGTTCTCAGCTTATAGTCAGCAAGTATTAGGAACTCTGCTCCCAAAACCAATAGGAACTGAATTGTGCCAATCACCCAAATTATTACAAAATGGATTCTAACAGCCTTAAGAAGGAACTCAGCATGCCAACATCTTCCTTTAAGTAGAAGACTTGTATCAGACTTATACCTATAGAACTATAAGGTAAAAGATGTGTGTTTATTTATTTATTTTTAAAGATTTATTCATGCATACAAGAACTGTGGTACAGGCTAGAGGTGCAGGGGGTGAGAGGATTCAGTAGAGACAGAGTGGAGGAGCAGAACAGGCAGATGTACTGAAATACACTGTTGAGGGAGCAGTGAGCAGGTCAGCAGAGGTCTGCTGTGCCATGAGGGTCACCTCCGTGGCCAGGGATGGAACTCATGCTGCAGGCTTCAGATAGCTTGATAGTGCCTCCAGGGAGGGTCCAATTTGTGTTGATTGGAACCATAATGTTTATAGTGTTTTACAGTAGCATAAAAAAGTATATTACAACACACAAAAGTTAACTACACATACATCACAGACCTAAAGTAGAGATGATAAATATAGAAGAAAATACAAAAGAATATCTTTGCAACTTGAATTCAAGAAAGATTTTTTTATGTGACAGTTGAAAAGCACAAATTCTAAAAGGAAAAGTTGATGAATTATATTTTATAGAAACGAAAAATTTTTGCTTTTTGAATAACATAAAGATAAATCAGAGGAATGTCACACAATAGGAAAAATTACTTGTGAAACATAAATCTGATAACTGTCTGGTATATCCACAGTGTATAAAAAACTTATAGCTTGAAAATAAGAACAACCTAATGGAAAATGGATAAAAAATTTGAACATACACTTAGCAAAAGGAATGAATGGGCAAAAAAATACATGAAATATCATTCAAAATTACTATTCACCAGGGAAATGCAAGTTAAATCCATAGTAAGGTATCCCTACATAGTACTCGGTGGTTAAAATTAAAAAGATTGACAAATTCACATTTGTCAGGAAAAAAATTGGGCAGGAACACCTTGTTTTTAGAACACCTTGTCATAGCATAAAGCAATGGGGTAAAGATTATGGGTGTTAAAAGTGCTGAAAGTCATCTAAAAGAAGGTCCCATGGGCTTCAAACAAATATTTGAGTGTAAATATGAATTGAAACTTAGGGCCTTCCCTGGTGGCACAGTGGGTTAATAAGCAGCACTGAGAAGCTAAAGCCACTTCCGCATGAGTTCAATCCCCGCCTGCCACGGAG
>NW_004567104.1:35050545-35058523 GCF_000260355.1 Condylura cristata
TCACTTTAAGATAAACTGGGGAGGAGGACAGTAGCTCATGTATGCATAAATAAATAAATATTTTTAAAATAATAATAAAAAAATTTAAATTTCCCTGATTAAATTTTGTAAAACAAAACAAAACCCTTATCTTTCAGAGAAACACAGTGAAATATTTACAAATGAAATATATGATGACTGGGATTCACTTTAAGATAAACTGGGGAGGAGGACAGTAGATAAGGAATATATAAGATGAGATTATGTGATAAAGGGCACATAGAGATTTAACATACTAATATCGATGCATATATTTGAATATATTTGAAATGTTTTATGATGAAAAAAAGCATTTAAAAATATGTAACAAAAAGGGAAACTCCAGCAAATACTCTGCTCCCCAAAGAAGAAAAGAAAGAAAAAGGGACAGAAGAAAATGTATGGAAACAAAAATGACTCAACATTTTCAAAAACAGATGAAAATCATTAAAACACAAACATTTGGAGTTTCTCTTCCTTCTAATAGCGATCAGCTTTTCTTTTTGTCTGATGCAACTAAAAGACAGGCAACATATAAGAAAAAACAATTTCTAGATAGTGGATATTAAAGACAAAGGACTGTGCTGTCAGAGACAGGAAAGAAATGAAGTGAGCTTGTGTGATTGCCCCAGCTTATCATTTTCAAAAATGTCCTGACCTCAGGTAGGGAAAGAGAACCCAAGAGGAAGGAACCCCACAGACAACTAAGTTGAGCAGATGGGGCATGGAATCTGGGGAAATCAAAGAAGCTATCTACCATGGAGTAGAGTGCCAGAAAAGAGAGAACTGTACTACAGAAGGACCCTCAAAATCTATAGAAGACCTCCTTCAAGTAATCCCCTGTGTGTAGGTCAATGCATATGTGTGAGGAAACAACTGAGGTCATAATAGTAACCAAGGCAGGAACAGTGCCATTACAGCCAAACTGGAAAACTTCATGACTCATCAGGTTTGGGGTAAAGTACTCAAAGAATATTATCTCAGTAGTGGGGAGTAATTAGCACCAGACTTCATGGTGTTCTGCTTTACTCTAAAAAAAGTCCAGTAAGCTCTGCGTGGTGTGAGAGTCAGTGGTATAATCACTTGGGAAAACTGAAGTAAGCTGGAGCTGAATAGACACATACCTTTCATGATCCAGTAGTCACTCCCTGGGTAATTAATTATTCAAGAGAAATGTGGGTACATGAGCACCAAGAGACACACAGGAAAGTTCATAGGAAAAGTTTTTGTAATAATTCCAAGTTAGACACAACTTGAATGGGTAAATTGTGGTATTTTATACCATGAATATCACTTAGCCACAAAAATGAGTGAACTATGGCCACACACAACAGCATGGATTGATCTCACAGATATGAGCAAAGATAAAAAAAAAAAAAGCCAGGTACAAATGAATACCTACTATATGGTTCCTCTTACATACATTTGAAAATGTTGACAAATGTCAGCAAATGTTTCATAATTCACATTTAGTGAAAACATTATAAAGAAACGTGAGGGAGTCATTATCAGAAGAGTGTGAGTTGTAGGCCTTTTGTAGGGACAGGAACTGTGAGGGAAAGGACAAGAAGTAATAACAGGAAGTAGTAACTGGCATGCAGACAATGCTTTCCTTTTACCTTTAGAAGTAGTGATGGGTGTGTTCATTTCATAATTGATTGTATGTGTTTTGTTTTGTACACTTGTACATATTTTTCAATAAAAGGTTCTTTTTCTCCTATGGCATACCTGGTATAGCATAAACCTCAAGGGGTCCTCTGGCTTTTCATACACTAAATTTTCGGTGATTTTCTGAGAGAAAGCATAAGGCATTGTATTATGGTTCTGAGTTAAAGTTATGGATTCAAGTTCTAGTTGACGCAAACTTTTCACTAGTCAAAAGTACACATCATATTATAGAAATTCTTATTTTTCTAGAATGTGCCCAATTATGCATGCTCTTTTTTAGTAAAATTAGACAAATCAAGGTAAAATTTGGGGGAATACTAATAATTAGCAATGGCTATTTTTCTAGTTTTCAAGATCAAAGAGATAATGAGAAAAATTTAAAGAAAGCTTTTATTTTGAAAATTGTGATTTAATGAATTATTTGCTCTGAAGAATAGTCTCTCAAAGATTTAAAAACATAATTTTACATAAAACATGATTTTTGTTCATGACGCATTTGATTCTAAACAGTGAAAATGGAGTTCAGTGTTTGTAGTAATAAGAGAGAACATATAAATTTCAGCCACACGCCTCCATACATTTTTGTTGTCACTGAAAAGACCCAAAAAATTATAACAAGTAAGCGGTATTCTCATTTGCAGGGAATATCAGAAGGTAGAATTTCAGGCAGAAGATATTCCTGTCTGTTTAATGCATCCACACCAATTATGAGTTTCTTATGTCTCCTCTGAATACATATTTGATATTTAAATTTTCTTGTGACAATGGTGTACAATGTAGCATTATTTTTTCTTGATAGATGCAAGAGATATCTATAGAGTGGTTAGAATTCCTCCTTCAACAGTTTTCATCCTTCAATTTAATAATATATACCTTTGGGATTAAGCCAGAAAGCCCAATCATCAGCACTCTCCCACAAAAGGACATTTTAAGAAGGAAAATGCATGAAGCTGGGTTAGTTAAGTAAATATCCCTGTTTTAAAAGCGAAACTGTGATTCAAAGAAGTAATTTTGCCCAAATCACCAACAAGAGGCGAAGTTATGATCGGAATCTTGGACTTAAACATTCCAAAATTTGCGTTCTTTCTTGTTTACCCCATTTCCTTAAATTTAACCTTTTCCAGTTTAAAGATTTTCATGTGAGATGGGTCATTTGTCTTTTATACCTTTCTAATCACAAAATTACTTCATGTACAATACATATGACAGCATATTCATGTGCATACTGCTAGGTAATAATATCAACATAAAAGTAAACATGTCAGGCAAACAAACACAAAAATAAACCACCAAGCAACCAAAATTTTAATAAAGATAATGATCTCTTTTAATTCTACATGGACCAAGAAAGGTGGTCGTACCTTAAAGGAGGCTTCAGTCCCATAGCCCGAGTTTAGTAAAATTTGTAATTTCAAGGATTAGAAGCGATATTTAACTATTTATTTTACCCCCAAAGACTGGTTTATTAGATACCTACAAGGTTAGTCTTTTGAAAGTATCTTTCTTCCTGGAAAGCCTTTCTCTCCTTCCAGTTTGCCACTAAGTTTTTCTCCCTTCCTAGTGTGGCTCCAACTTTAGCCCTCGGCAAAGTTTTTCCCTATCAGTCATACCACTTGACTTCTAACAAGAGGACTTCATATTATTCACTGGGTGAATAATATTTTCTACTTTTGGTTAATATAACTTAATGCATTCACAGTCTTCTCAATGAGATTATATTCCTTTCATAGCAAAGTCCTTTTGTGTAGACCTTGAAAGACAATTCAAAGATATTTTCCTACATTATAATTACTGTGAAAGTCATAATTAAGGAATGGGTTTACCTGGAATACTTGTAGAATGTTGTGTTTCTCCATATATCTCAGTGAAACTTGGTAAGGATCTTCATACACTATAGGAGGGAATCGCTTCCCAGAAGTTTGAGGGTACTCATGCAAACTCATTCCTTGGTGTTCTGAAACATCACCCTGAAATGAAAATACACCCCCACGTCTTTAATTAATTGAAACTCCAAGAAATTTTTGCTATTTTTATTGCTGTTATTAGTAGAATCTGGTATTGATGGGATCTCTATAGTAGGAATTGAAGAAAATACATTTATTTTGAAAGACCTAGCTGATCCTTCAGGCAATATGGAAGGTTCTGGAAGGTACTTTATGCATCTCTAATCTATTTCCAACCCTTTCCCCTTCACAGGGATTTCCAACTGACTCCAAATTCCTTTCCTTTATCAGAAACCTAGAGATGGGAAAAGACTTATTGTTACAAAATTAACAGCAGAACAGAGGCTTGAACTCAGATCTCCTGACTTCTCCCAGTTCAGTTTTTTTCTGAATGACCTTTGAGAAGTAGACAAAGTACTGCATCTTTTTATTTCCCTCCCTTTCCTAGCCTTCCCATAGGGTCCACCTATTTTTTGTTCCTCGTTCTCTATGCAACTGTGTCCCTCTAATTCCTTCCCTGCCCCATACCACCACGACAGGTCCCTGACTGGGCCTCCAACTCCCCAGGTATCTATCACAATGCCCCTTGAACCTACAGACTTGATTTCGGTGGCTTCAGTTTTTTCTTGATTGGTGATACGGTCAAATTTGGTTAAGATGGAGGGGAATAGTTGGGGAAAGGCTTGCTTTTTTATTTGCAAACCTCTAGTGAATCTGCTTTCAAGAGATTCGAGTTTTTTCAAATCAGTTGTACTTTGTGTGTCAGTTTCACTTGAAACTGAAATGTTGGAAGTTTTGCGGTTCATCTGGCTATCCTCAAATGTGCAGGAGTCAACCTCTCTGACATCTTCTGTGTCCCCAAACTGGGTCGCTATTCTGCTGTCAAAATAATTGTGTGTTGTATAGCCAGCCAAAAACTCTTTCATGTAGTTCTCCTCTTTGTCCATGAAGTAGTCATGTTTCTTAAAGTCACCACCATGAATTTCCTCAGCTGTGAGGTAGTCAGCACTGCTATGAGCTTCGTCAACAGCTTGGTCTTCATCTAGTTGCTCATCTTGCTCGTACAATTTGTACTGAAACTCCATAGAGGGAGTGTGGTCATCTTGGTCAGGCAATCTATAGTCAGTCCGTTTAGAAGTTTTTTGGTGAACCAGACCAGACAATCTGCTGTCAAACTGGTCAGAAAATCTTTGTTCAGAATGGTGGGTCATTATGTGGTCCCTTTGCTCAGCTGCTTTCTGTTCAGACTCCACATAGCCAGCTTGGCTAAATGCCTTTTTGTGGCTCTGTTCAGACCATTCTTGGTCAGTCCCATCAGGTGCTCTCTGGTGAGCAACATTAGCATTTCTGGCTGCTCTGAAGTCAACTTGATCAGCTGTTCCATGCAGAGTGTCATCAAAAGCTTTGTAGTCAGCTTGGCCATCTGTGTTGGACTCAGAGAACAGCTGTAGAGCCTGGGCAGGTATTCTGTCATTAGTCTGGTCCTCTGCCTTCCCTTTGCCCTGGTTCTGCTGGCCATCTCTGTGACTGTCCATTGGAGGCTTGTCTGTGTTTTTAGGTTCCAAGGATTCCTCTGGGGCCTCGTCTGGCAGCGCTTCCATTTTCTGCCTGGTCTCTGATGGGTCTATGTTGCCAGGTGCTGGGGTGAGGCCGAGGCGGGGCTGGGTCGTCTAGGTGACCATGGGATGGTGCGCGACCACGCCCGTGAGCTTTGTTCGGGCTTGAGCTGCCCTTCCCGGTGCCCTTCATAGTTGGCAGCACAGTACCTGGTGCGAGCGTTCTGTGGGTTTGGTCCCTGCTGCCTGGGGAGCAGGAGAGGAGAAAGGAGGGGAGTATGTTGACGGGGTGTGTGGGGGGGATGCCTCCAGGCACAGCCTAGAGTTTGGCATCACCTGAAGGCACAGTGCAGGCGCAAGCACTGCTGCAGACACCCTTCTCCTTCACCGCTGCCCAGCAGCAAGTCCTCACTGTTAGGTGAGGTCGTGCCTTAGCGGTTCCCCATCTCACGAAGGTTCAGAAAGGTGCTGTGAAATCAGATTGCTCAGGTAGTAGCCCTCTAATCAGCAACAAAATATTAGCTGATGAACATGAGAGCGACGTATCTGAACAGAGGTTCCTGTTGCCTGCCAATCAAAACCACATTTCCTGCTAAGTGTTATTCTGCATTAGAGTAATCCATATTGTGGAAATACGACCAAATGTTGTTTTTAACCGTTTTAAAATCTTATGTTTATAAACAGTGTGGGTACTGTTTTCAGTGGTGCCAGAAAGAGTTATCTTTCTAACACCCTTGTTACCAAAGTCATATGGATATAAGAGAGTTTAGCCTCCCTCTTCCCGGCCTTAGTGGTTCTTTGCTGCATCTTTTTCTCTTTTCAGGGGACAGGAGAGCAGCTGTTTCCACCCCTTTTAGGAAGAACTGTGGTGACTGTGGGAGTCCAAGGTGTTTCTTGCTGCAGTAGATAGACATAAGTGGCAAAAGGGTCAGAGGAAGGAGAAGAGATCCATTGACATTAGGTCCTATTGTAAAATCCCACCACCCGGTGGTCTTGTAGCAGAAGGGAGGACTAAGAGGAGATGACCAAACCAAATTTCTGGAAGGAAAAAGTAAAGAAGGTGGAGGGGATAGAGGAGAAGGAATATTTACCAAAAGTGGGAAATTTGTACTCTATAGAAGTGGCCAGTGGGGTTCAGAACCTTCTTGAAATAAACCTTTAAGAGTAAATAAACCTTTACTCCCTGGTAGCACAGGGGTAAAGTTAGTGTTATCAAGATATTGTTAGCCACTTCAGTATGAGTTCATGAGTTCAATCCCTGGCCAGGAAGCTAATCCACCGGGCACAGCAGACCTCTCCTGTCTCACCTGCTGTGCCCCTCAACAGTGTATTTCACTCAGTCCATCTGCCTCTTCTGCTCCCCACTCTGTCTCTGGTGAATCCTCTCATTCTCACTCTCCTCCCCTCACCCCCCCAGTTCTTGTATACATAAATTAAAAAAAAAATCTTAAAAAAGAAAGAACTGAACTTAAGGGTCAGCAGGCCCTTAACTTTCAGGGGTAGGGTAGTACAGAGATGGTTATTAATAAGACAGTTTACTATGATTCTCCAAAGCTTAAAAGTCACTGAGGCAAGATGAGGACTGATGTATAATGCCATATATTCCTTTAATGTAATGAAATTGCATTCAGTAGTTAGAAATAAGACTTAAAATCTACATGCAAATAGTTGGGATCTAGCTGTGATTAGGAGCATGGACACCTTTAATGCTTAGGGCAGAAAAAAGAATCTAGATAGTCTAAAATAAAATAATTAATATAATAGAGCCAGGAACAAAGTAGATGCTTAAAACACTTTATTAGTCTAAATATGTGAATGATCTGTCTTATTTATATATTTTACAATGTGTGGAGCAATTTCCTTTCAGAAATTTGATTTCTCATCCAAGCCCTCCCTTCCACTGTAAGACCACTGGATGGTGTGATTTTGTAACAGGATTTAATCTCATTGGACAGTTTGGCTATGATTTTCAACTTCAACGAGCCTTGGTCATGTAAATTTGTTTTTCTGTGTGTAAGTTAAATTTAATCATTGTAAAAAGGGAGAAAAGCCAGCATTAAAAAGTTCCCAAACACCTGAGTTGATAACTTTTATTGACATTTTGGTGCGTGTCTTTCTAGAATTGTCCCTATACAGTGCAGTTTTATCTGTATTTAATATCTATATATATGTATATATTTTACAAAATGGAATCAAATTTTGCAATTGTTCTACAAATTGCATTTTTATTTGATTTTATGGTATAAATATTCTTCCTTGTCATATAAGTAATCTAAAGTAAAGAATACTGCCTTCTCAAGTCATATTAGATTTCTTCTAATTCTGTATCTGCCGCTTACTACATTGTTGAGCCTGGGCAAGTCTTATTATTTCTGGAACCTCAATTTTCTTATCTGCATATTAAAATACAATGATATAATAACTCTCATAGTTTTTGTGACAGCTAAACGAGGTAATACATATAATTAGCTTATGTATGCTTCATAAAGAGCAGCTATTTTAAAGTTTACATGTCATCTATTACATGAATTTATTTTGTTGCTTTTAACTGTGCTGCACTGACCATCATTGAACAAACATTTTATACTTGTCATATTTTTTTCCTTATGATAAAATTTTAGTTGTGAAACTGCTTGGTTAAAAAAACCCACTTATTCACTATGGAAAACTGTCTGGAGGTTCCTCAAACTGCTAAACATGGAGCTTCCCTACAACCCAGCAATCCCACTCCTAGGTATCTACCCAAAAGACACAAAAACACTGATTGAAAAAGATACTTGTACCCCCATGTTT
>NW_004567104.1:35060058-35061295 GCF_000260355.1 Condylura cristata
AAAAAACAAAAAACAAAAAACAAAGTTGAGTACAAAAAACATTCATGTGCAGCTTGATTAATTTTTACATTCCAACATATATGCTGCTCAAGATTACAATGCTTCTAGCTCTCCATCAGGTCTTCTGTTTCCATCTTGTGAATACCTCTCTTGAAATACGTTCTACCCTGATCTGATCTTGGTTTTAATAACTTTTCTGGGTTTTGAACATCATACAGTGACTCTTGTTCTAGATTCTGTTTTCAACATTTTGTCTGTGGAATCTAATATGTAGCAGTTGGTAATTATTTTTCATTTTTGTTGGGAGTATTCCATGAATATGCCACAAATTATCATTTCTAATAGCAATAACTATGGATTGTTTATAATTTGGAACTACTCAAAACTTTTTATATATGTCTTCCTGTGGACTTAAGTGCTCATTTCAATTGGTATATATGAGTGTGGAGTTCCAAGTGATAGGATAGACTCATGCCTGGTTTCTGTAAAAACTGTTTTAGTTTTCCCAAATGATGCTACCAATTTACACTCACACCAACAAGGTAGAACAGATTGAAGTTGCTCCATGTGCATGCCTTTTACTGTTGGCTGTTCTTGTGTTGTGATTCTCACTGGGGTTTTCATTTGCATTTCCCTTCTGTCCAATGATATTGAGCACCCTTATGGATTCCTAGCCTGGCTATGCAGATATCCTTTTTGTGAAGTGCCTGTTCACATATTTTGCCTGTTTTTGTTGGTGTCCAGCCTTAACATGTAGCAGGAGCATCAGTAGGGCAGGATTTTTGAAGGTTGGAATAGCATAGGCATGCAGAGATTCTCAAAAGGGGAGACTCATAGGATAGAGGAGCAGGGAAGACACGGGAGTTGGTACCGGGTGCAAGACTTCCTGCTCATTTCTCAGCAGGTCTTTATTTATACTGTGTAGCAAGTAGTTAATTACAATAATTCATAAGGTGATGTAAGTTAATAAGAATTCACCGTCTCAAGGAAGAGGGGGACAGTGTATTATTTTCCTGACAGTTTATGGTATACTAAATTATACACATTTGTGATAACATTTATGTATAGAATGTTTAACTATAACTCAGAGGATAAGGAGTCTGGGAAAGGATGAGCTTTATGTTAGCAAAGGATTGCTAGGGGTCTTAGGGAAGGAGTAGTTTGTGTTAGCAGAGTCATCAGTGATTGTCTAAAGAGAAGTTAATGGCTAACTTAAGGTTAGCAGAGAGTAGTTAGT
>NW_004567104.1:35063540-35064985 GCF_000260355.1 Condylura cristata
ATGTCTTCTTCTAAGTCCCCCCAAAGCCTGGTACAAGTCCAAGGCCAAGAAGCAGTGTAGCTTCTTCACGTCTCTCTCCATGCCTCCTCCAGGTCTCCTTTTGTTTTCCATCCTCTCCTTCTATCTCCCAGTCTCCTTTCTAGCTTCTTCTACTCCCTGCTTAGGTTCATCTTTCCTTGGGTGGGGCAAGAAACCTGGAGCATCCCCTTCCCCTCGGTACCCCCCCCACACACACACCTGATATACACAGAGAAGAGCCACAAGAAGGCTATCTGCAAGCCAAGGAGAAAGACCTTAGCAAAAACTTAACCTGCTGACATTTTGATTTGTCAGTCTCCATTGTCTTGTTTATTTGTTTGTTTGTTTTCTTTATTTTTAAAATATCCTGTTTGTTTCCTTACAGTACAGGATTTCTCCTCTCAGGTGCATTCCTTGTCGTTTGCCTACTACCAAAGTGCCTGCAGTCCTCAACCACACTCCACCACGCTGCCTTCTCTTTCTGTTGTCCCTGTCTCTTTCCACATCCCTCTCCCCTCCTAAGTGTCTCAGGTCCTGTCTGCTTTCAAGGGTCAGTCTTGCTTGTCTTTGTCTGATCCTTTGTTTGGTTTCTCTGGATCCCACATATAAATGAAGCCATCTGTTATTTATCTTTCTCCTTCTGGCTCCCTTCACTTAGAAGAATCCCTTCCAGTTCTTTCCATTATATCTCTCTATTGATTTCCTGTTTCTAGTTTCATTTAATTCTGTTATTTTTTTTATTTTCCTTTTACTTACTTTGGATTTATTTTTCTCTGCCTTTTCAAAGTTTCACACACTTAGTTCCACAACAGAGACAGGAAGAGAAAAAGGAGGCAGAGGACTATGGCAGATGTATTTCCTAATACAGACTGTGGAAAGAATGGTCATTTTATGGGGCTTCTTATTATGTTTATAATAATTTATTTGAATAAACATAAGTTGATTCTTTGTTTTCTCCTAGAGAGAGATCTGGAAAGCTTGTTGTTTATACTTTAAGAGAAACATAAAATGAAAAAAGAAGAGTTGAATTTTCTGGATTAGAAAAAAGAACCACAAACTAAACCAAAAGACTTTTTCTGTTGTGTTAGGTTGTAGGAGCCTAGGTTAGCAAAGAATTGAACATGGGTACTGGTATTATTCATCCAGAATGAGGAAGAAAGCCAATAATGTCATCCTTCATGTGACAAAACTCAACGTATCAGTCATTTCCTGCTATGCAAAGAACTTATAACAATCAAATCCTGATTATGACAGAGGAACCATAATAATACTAAGGAAGATTGGATGAATGTATATTTGTTCCGATAACTTGCTGAAGTTGATGTAGGTAACTTACTTCAAGGAGTAATAGAAAAGAGAAAGAATGTCAGAGCTCCTGAACTGTAGCAGTGTGATAAGAAGTAGTGTCCATTTTATTACTCTGATTT
>NW_004567104.1:35065785-35068620 GCF_000260355.1 Condylura cristata
AAACTCTTATTTCTCAATCTTGGAAAAATAATTTTTATTTCAAAAAATATTTATTGTGCCTTCACTGTGTGTCAGGCAAGGTGGATACACTAGAAAAATATATAGTTTTTACCACAGGCAGTTCATATTCTAAAAGGGATCTCTGGTAATAAAATAAGTAATGATAATACACTTGTATAATATATTGATATACTTCAAAATAATGTATTAAGTACTATGACAGGAGAAATACAAATAGCTGTTGTTGCATATAAATGAGGCACTCAACCTAGTGTTGATGGACAGGAAGTAGCATAATACACAGTCAGATTATTGTAGGATATTTGATGTGCTGGAATCTAGAAGCAGCTCCATCATCTACTAACCCTGAAACTCGGCAAATTTATTAATCTTTGTCACCTTCAGTTTCCATATTTAAAATGGGGACAGTCATAGTACTTACTTCATTGGTTTTCTATGAAAATAACTGAGTGAATATGTGTAAATTTCTTAGCACAGTGCCTTAATAAACAACAGAATGACAATTCCTTATTATTTTGATAATTGAAAAGTTATTAAGAATTAAAATGTAAATGGAATGGTCATATAGGCAGAAAGAAACCTATATGGTATGCCTAGAGTCAAACCAGATCATGGAGAGTTTGAATAACTAGAAGAAATTCAATGTGCTGTAATATTGAGTATGGGAAGCCTGGAGAAAAGTTGATGAAGAAGGTAGTGGCCAGATCATAGAGATATTTGGACTTTATACCAAGAATAGATAGAATTATTTAAGAGTTTCTCACAGGGTACTCACTTGATAAGATCTGCATTTTAGATCATTCTGGTTTTATTTGAAAAAACATTTGAAGAATAAGGTTGGAGGTAAAGAGACTATTAAAACCTTATTACAGAGACTTCTGTTTATTAAAAGGTCAAGTAAAGATGGCAACTACAATCTCTCAGAAATCAATGCAAAAAAGTTCATCCATTTCTATCTTTTCATTTATGTAAACATATTTCCCAGTCACAAAAACAAAATAATTCCACCATAACAAAACTTTGTGACTTGTTATAATGGATTGTGGGATGCTCACTCTCATTAATTTCTGTCACCACCTTTAAGGGAAATAATTTTAAGAAGTCAACACACTAAAGATTTCTATGTACCTACTCTTTGAATCACCATCCCTGAAGGAAAGTGTTAACTAGAAACCATTTGTTCATGTTCTCTGATTCTTGCTGGGTTTTGATTACACTATACAAAGAAGAAATTGAAGTCGGGAAGAATAAAAGGCAAGAAGCAATCAAGAAGGGACAGGAGACTGTCTGTCAAATAGCCAGTCTCAGTGTCTTTCAAGCAACTCTTGTTCTTTTAAAATAAAGGAAAATTGAGGATGTGGTTATGAATATAAGACAAAAGTCAGTGACGATGCAATGACAGTCTTACTGTGCTCATAGTAAGTATCCCCTGGTACCTAAGGGGATAAAATCAGCCAGTTGTGGATGGATTCTGGGTCAGACACTATTGTGGGGGAAGTCCTCTCCAAGAACAGACTGCAGCAGGTGTGGGAAGCCCACAGTGCGCTGAAAAGAAACTGTTAGGAAGGGCAGGTGGACCCGACTGCACTTCATGCTCTTGAGCATATAAGAAAGGCAGGTGCACACTGTCCATGTGTAGGTACAGGGGGTACCATCGACGCTGTCAAGAAGCTATCTTTGCATTTATGGGAGCAGTGAAAAGGGTGATTTTTGACCCAAAACAATTGGAAAGGAATATTCTAAGGAAAAATTTGCTAGCAAAGTGTTTAGGAAGGAATTGTTACATACATTTTTCCACTCTTGAAATGTGTTACCTATGTAGAGTTGGGTAAGCTACTTATACTGCGTAACCCACTGCTTCCTCGTTTTTACAAGTGGGGTAGCAGTCCTCACCTTATCGAGTTGTTGGGCAGAATAAACAGGATCATGAATAGTAAGCTGAGTGTGCTCACTCCGTCTGCGTGGTCTGTCCTGCACAAGTCCTGGGAAGTGGTAAAGGGGCTAAAACCACAGTGATGTTGGTGATGTGGCATCGTGGGGAAATTTAAACTCTCAATCCACTTGTATTTGAATTGAAAAGGAAGTGTTCTTTCCTAATTTATTCTGACCAGAAACATTGCACTCTTTGATGTAGACAAAGCGTTACTCAGGGACTTCTAGTATGTCACTTTGATATTACCCTTAATGGAGATGAAAAGTGACTTTTATAGATGTTATTTTTGATATGCTGTGATTTGTCAACATTTAATAAAAAAGGCTTCTTTTAACCAAGACAACCTGTCAATGTAGTCAAACAGCACATGTCGGCAGGTCCTCCCTCCCTCAAATGAAGTGACAAGCTGCCAACTTTATGTAATTGACTAATTTTTTGGTCACTTGTTGACACAACTGAAGTTATTTATTTACCTTTTGTTATTTGAATGAAAAAGTGTACTGAATCTGAAGAAACTGGTTGATCCTGGTGAATTTAAATCACTGCTTTGTTGTTTGCTTTTTAATTTGACCCTTTGAGGGATTAAGATCTAAGGGACAGAGGAAGGACCTAGAAAAAGTGCTTGAAAAGTGATTCTGAGTGGAAACTTAGGTATTGTGCTCAGGGTTTGGAGGGTTTAGATTGGAAGGTATGAGCAGCTTAAAGATAACTGGGGGCTTGGCGTGGAACACCCGTTTCCAGAATATGGGTAACTTGTGGTGGTTATGAAGAAACACTGCTTTTCTCAGATTTCTGTATTCACTCTTCTTTTTCCATCAGAGTAGTAGGAATAGATTATTTTGGGTTTCTTAGCATTTATTACTAACTCTTTTTTTTTAAAA
>NW_004567104.1:35069555-35070407 GCF_000260355.1 Condylura cristata
AAAGAGTCCTGCAGAAGAGATGCTTCACCTTAAAGGGGGGAATAGAGGGAGGTGAGAAACCACGTTTTAAAATTTGGAATAATGAAATGTGCCAGTAAGCACATTCATAGACCTACTTAATAATGTTGAGAAGCAAGATTAGTAGTAGTGACTGAATGGAGAGTTAACACTGACAAGCCACATCTGAATTTTATATTTTATTGGCGAGACAGGGTGGAGAAGTGAGATTCAGCATTGGACACAGCCTTAAGGCAAGTGCTTTGTTGGCTGGGGAGAAGTAAACACACAGAAAACTTAGACACATTATCCTGTTTCATAAGGAGCATCACTGTGAACCTGGAAAAATGTTCTGCCAATCTAGACCATGGTCTTAGTTGCTTTCTCTTAGAAACTTCTTACTAATAAAGGTAAGCATAGGAAGAACTCACCAGATCTAATGAAAGCTGTACTGATTCCTTAAAGGAATTCCTTAAAGGAATCAGTACAGGGCCCCAAAAAATACAACTTGCTTCCAAGTAAAGGAAGAAAGGAATTGTAAACAGCCAAAACAGGTGGAAGAAGGAAATTTATCAGGTTTCAATAAATCAGATGAAAAATTTGACTGAAACATGTTGTGATGGATTAAAAGATGAAACAATGGCCTCTCTTTAAATAACTCAAAACAGAGCTCCAAGGACTCAGAAGATAAACCGAGACCGCAGAATGATTTAAAAGATGAAATAAGGGGAGAAATAGAAAACTATTAGAGAAATGGAAGTCTCATTGAAAGTACTGCAATGGAAATGAGACATAACTGAAAACACTCTGGAGACATGGAGGATAGTTGGAATTAAAACAGCCAAGAAAAATTAA
>NW_004567104.1:35074632-35075557 GCF_000260355.1 Condylura cristata
TACACTGAAGGAGCTCACAGAATCATTTGTTTGCTGGTATTAGGTTTGTTTCCTTACCTCTTATGATATTGGTGTCTTAAAAACAACTTATGATGAAGAGAAGGAATTTGGCATTCTTGACTATCAAATTCTTTTTTTTTTAAAGATTTATTTGTGAAAAATATGCTTCACGAATTTGCATGTCATCCTTGCGCAGAGGCCATGCTAATCTTCTCTGTATCATTCCAATTTTAGTATATGTGCTGCCGAAGCGAGCACTGACTATCAAATTCTTATGAAAATAATGTTCCATTTCTGAAAGGTAGAAGAGAACAGAAACAGCTTCTGATCTTCAGGTTAATGTAGCGTAAGACTTTGTTTTGAATATTAAAGATTCCTGGTGGTTGTTAATGACTTGTCAGCTCAAAAAATGTAGGTGGGTAAAGTTATTTAATGACTCATATTTCCTAAGAGGTTGGATCAACCAGAATAATTTTAGCAGTTAGGTGGAAAAAGACCTTAGAACCCCAAATATAGGAATAGTCAACAGGGTGCTCCCCACTGTTCAGTGTTTGGGTCTGTCTGAGCTCACTCCAGTGACAAGGAGCTGATTCAGTACATCCCTGGAGGGTATACAGAAAACAGTACTAATGACTGGGATGAAGTCGATGAGCTTTGCAGATAGAAGTAATTATATGATGTATTATCCTTTTTATACTCTCTTTGACAGGATAGTTTGTTAGATTTACCTCTGAAAACCCTGCATTTCTGTGTATTTTGGTCACAGAAGAATGCTAATTTGATGCTTTCAGAAAAAATTTATCATACCTCCCAGACCCTTCTTTCATAATTTCAACTAAGTTTCAGTTTTAATTAATATTTAAAATTATTCCTATGTTCTGTAACTTTCGTCCTTTCTACTTAAGTTATAGTTTTGTTTTGTTTT
>NW_004567104.1:35076347-35081727 GCF_000260355.1 Condylura cristata
TGGACATCCTTGTCTTGTACCAAATATTAGTGGAATAAGATTTAGTTTTTATTGTAAGTATTTGAACATACAAACTCTGAAGTCTAAGCACTGATGAACAGAATTTCATGTTGTAGTCAATAAAACTTGTAGTGACATTGATTAATCTGAAATATTTAATGAGAAGCATAATCACTATTGTGCTTCATGAAATTTAAGGATAAATGGTAGGCATTGAACTTTGGAATTAAAACATTTATCTATGAGTATTATCTCATAATAAACTACTCTGGTATTAACTGAGAGCCTGATATAGAGGATACGATTTAATGCATTCTTGGTTATTTTTGTATGAGTACTCATGGAAGAAATTTCTATCTATCTATCTATCTCATTCTTGGTTATTTTTGTATGAGTACTCATGGAAGAAATTTCTCATTGCTCTTGACACCTAGAATAGGTATGTACTATTAACCTATTGTTTTGTTTACCTTTTAAGGACCCTGTAACTAATAACCAATTATATTTCTCTTTGAATTGCTAGCTAGGTAGTTCAGAAACAAATTTATGGCTGACCCATAGTAAGTGTACAGTATATTCCAGCATACTCTCTGCTGTCACCTCATATTTCACCTTAGTTTTACTTTGCCATTGTGTTTTAGCTATTAATTTTTTTTTATAATATTTTTATTTTTAGTGAGGCACTAAACTTTGATTAAGTGGTTTAAATAAATAAGGTGAGTATTGCATAGAGCTTATTACAGGTGGTAGGCATTTATATTGTGAATATAGTTTTCCAGGTTTGGGTAAATTGGATGAAGTAAGAAGTTGCTCTGAACCTTATATGATGACTCCAGGATCCATTATGTGGAGGAAGGAGGAGGTCAGTCTTTATCATTTCCCTTATTGTAGCTTCCCCACAATTTAGGTATTCTGGGATCTGTGACATCAAGCACTTCTTTTGTTTCTCTATTAATTTTCATTGCTTGTCTTAGCAGCACAGGTCATTATGAGGGAAAGTCCCTTGCCTGCAAATATATTCCACTGTTTTCTAAAATACTACCAGCCACAAAGTTATTTGAACCAAAAAGCAAATTCCTATGGTAGTAGATTTTCTTATTTTCTTCCACAAGTAGGTAGGGACATGTAAAGCATTATAAAACTCAAAGGAACTTTAATAATCATGAACAGCTCTCATTTTATTAATGAGAAAATCCAGATTCCCTGCTCCCTAAGATAAAGTGATTTGCCCAGGTCTTCCAGTTAAATAGCAGGACTAGAATTCCTGACTCCAAATCTAATGTGTTTTAGAAAATACATTTCTAAAAGAACTAGCTGTAAGGGTACAGATTTTTAAAAAAAAAAAAAAAAAATTAATTAATTAAGCAAAAAAAAACGGGGGAAAAGCCAAAAGTGCAGGGGCAGTGAGAAAATGCAGAATGGGGAGCAGAACAGGCAGATGAACTGAAATACACAGCTGAAGGGAGCAGCAGGCGGGTCAGGAGAGGTCTTCCATTCCAGACCTCTCTGGGATGGGAATCAAACTCATGCTGAGGTGGCATTAGCTTCTTAGTGCTGTGCTTTAACCCGCTGCACCACCAGGGAGGGCCCGGTACAGATTTTTTTAAACATAGATTTAGTAATGCTTTGTATGTGTAAAGTACTCTACAATGGAGTGTCACCTTGGAGCTTGGAATGTCACCATGGCAGGGAACCACCCAATTCTCATGGGTTCAGCATTCATCTAGTTTAAGGTCATGAGCATGAGAACAGAGGTGGAGTGGAGGATAAAGAGAAAGACTGGAGAAAAGAATGAGTGAGAGCACATGGCCACAAAAGGTAGAGGAAGCAGAAGTAAAGGATAAGATTGATAGGATAAGCAGAAGCAGGTGGGAGAGATAGAGAAAAATAGTAAAGTGAAAAAGGAGAATAGATGTGAGCAAAATAGAAATAGATGACAAAGAAAGAAGCAGCAGAGAATCAGACATGAAGGAAATGAGTGCTGCCCCAGGGCAGTTGATTGCTCAGTTGGATACTATGAGGAGTAGGTAGAGCAACACATTGAATGATCGCTTTTAAAAGTCACATATTTCATTTTACTTCCTAAGTTTTTGAGAGGCACCAATACACTACTATAGGATGAAAATCAATATATTTAAAAAAGCAAAACCAACAATAGAACCCAAAACTTCTGGTTAAAATTTTGGTAGGAGGAAATCCATTAATATATTCATAGATTTTTGGTCTACATGGGAGTAGTTAAACTGGGATAAGGAAAACAATTGTCACCCTAGGTATAGGCTATCTTCTTGTAAAGATGCAAATTAAGCATGGATTCTCAAATGTTACTTAGGATAGGAAAGTTACAATTAGCTGCTATAATAATTGTGCTCTTTGGTTCTTGCTTTGTTTCACAGTGGCTTTAATTAAAGGCCTACTGATGTCGGAAAGTCACATTAATTATTCATCTGCAAACATTTACATAGCCTTCCCTATTCCCTTTCAATAAATTATCAACTTCGCATCTCCATAATTTAATCAAAATGACTAAAAATACACCATCTCCAGCTTCTGCCCCTCCTCTGTGGGCTTTGTCTCCTCACTGTTATTTGTTACTAGAGAAGACCTCCCACTGTTATTAAGAAAGAGAAGAAGAAAATCTGTCTGCTGAAATTGTGTAGATAGTGTTATTTTTTTCCACACTGTCATATTGATTGGTATAAAGCTGTGGTTTGCAAATGTCCATAATGTTTTGGAGCAAGATGAGAGGTACCATAGAACTATGTTTCTATTAAAAGCTAACATGTTGGTAGTGATATATTAATAGAAGCATAATGTTCAAGAATAATGCAACAATTTTTTCCATAATCCTTGGAGTGTATGGAATCAAAACTTTAACCACCAAGCACATAAAAATCATAAAAAGAAAAACTTCTACTGTTTAAGTTGAAAGGGAAGAATACATATGGTTTGAGAGCCAAATGTAAAATAATAAAGGTCATGCTACTTACTTAGTAGGTCTGTAATTTGATCTACTTTTCATCTATCTATCTATCTATCTATCTATCTATCTATCTATCTATCTATCTATCTATCTATCTATCTATCTATCTGTCTGTCTATCTATCTATCATCTATCTATTTATTTTATGCATACAAAAAATGAGGTGTAAGTCAGAGGTGTGGGAGGTGAGAGGACCCACCAGTGATAGAGTAGGGAGGAGAATTAGTGGATCTATTGAAATACACTGCTGAGGGGAGCAGCAGGCAAGAAAGGAGAGGTCTACTGTACCATGTGGGTCACCTCCAGGGCTGGGATCCAGCTTGTGCTGCAGTGGCTGGTGATAGCTTGCTAGCACTGAGACTTTCACCTCTTTGTCACCAGTGAGGAATTTGGCCTAGTTTTGAATGCTATATTGACAAAAAGTTAAAGGACTCATGAGTCTAAGGACTCAAAACATGGTAATGGAAAAAACATGACTTGAAGTCAACTGGATTTGAGTTGAAGTATCTACTCTGCTTTTTACTGTAGTACTCTGATTTTTTAACCTGAGCTCTTTGAATTTTTACTATTTTGAGAGTTAATGTCTTAGAATAGAATCATAAGATCACAAAGAGCAGAAACCTGATTAAGCCAGATTAAGTATAATAGAATTACTGTAAGGAAGCAAAAGAACCTCATGGAACACATGTCTAGATTCTTCTAGATTCTGTTATTTCTGATTCCATTGCAAGATTTGCATTTCCTGAAAAGATGCTCGACATCCTTTTTTAAGATTTATTTATTTATGCATACAAGAACTGGGGTGCAGGCCAGAGGTGCAAGCCAGAGGTGCAGGGGTGGTGAAAGAATTCACCAGAGACAGAGTGGGGAGCAAAACAGGCAGATTGACTGAAATACACTGCTGAGGGGAGCAGCAAGCGGGTCAGGAGAGGTCTGCTGCGCTATGTGGGTCAGCTCCCTGGCTGGGGATCAAATGCCTGCTGTAGAGGCTGCCGACATCTGCATTGTGCTGCTGTTTAACTTCTTGCACCACCAGGAGACTCAGGTGTTCAACATCTTCAGGAATTGGAATCGCAAGACAAAACCATAATGAAATATTATTTCATACCTACTAAGACAGCTGTAGTCAGATCACTAGGATATAGGGAAATTAGAATCTTCAGGCACTGACAGTGGAATGTAAAAGGTTTAACACTTTAGAAACACACTGGTAGTTCTTCAAAAGGCTAAACATGTTATTGTATGATTTATCAATTCTGTTCTAGGAATACACCAAAGAGAAATAACTCTACACAAAAATCATGTAGATGAATGTTCATATCAGAATTATTAAAAATTGTACAGATTGAAAACAATCCACATGTCCATCTACTAATGAATAGAATATATATATATAGTATATATATATAGAGAGAGAATATATATATATATACATATATATACTCATATATACTCTATATATTCTCTCTTTATATATATTCTCTCTATTCATATAGTGGAGTACTCTTCAGCATACAGTGATACATATTATATAACATCGAGGACTCTTGAAAGCATTATCTTAAGTGAAAGAAAATAGCCACAAATTTGATGATTTCTTATATATGAACTGTTTAGAGTAGGAAAATCTACTCTAAACAGTTCATATATAAGAACAGTAGATTACTGGTTGCCTAGGCATGGGAAGGGATTCTGGTGGGGATGGAGTGGGGAGTAACTACTATTAAATATGGGGGTTCTTTTGAGGGCGTTGAAATGTTCTAAAATTTATTTTGGTTATGATTGCAGAAAACCATGTAGACCAAAAACCATTGAATGCTACATTTTAGATGGGTGAATTGTATGATAGATGAATCATATCTCAATAAGTTGTTTTTTTAAAAAAGTTTGAGTTACGATGGTTTTGGTTTGTTTATGGTGGAGAAGATTTAATGTAAGACATAAGTCTCCCAAACTCATACATAGTTTCTTAAATGGAGTGGGAGAGGAACTGATGGTTACTCTAATACAAAAATATTAGATATACCTCAAAATTGGGGGGGGTATTTAATGAGATAATATGATGTAAAGTATCAAGAAAAGTACCTAATTAGATTTCCCTTTACTATTACTTTTTGGCAAACTGAATCAGCCATTATTAGATGAATCGCTTACTACAATTCTCTGTGGCTTGATTGCCTGAGACACCAGGGATGTGGGGTATTTTGCATAGCCTGGCATTAGGATCTATTCTGATGAGCTTAGACCACAGGGTTGTTAAGAATGCTCCAGGGACCCTTCCTGGTGATGCAACAGATTAAAAAGTGCAGCACTGAGAAGCTAGTCACAGCTGCTTCAGTGCAAGTTTGATTCCTGGCTGAGGGGGTGACCCACATGATACAACAGACCTCTCCTTAC
>NW_004567104.1:35082672-35086586 GCF_000260355.1 Condylura cristata
GGAGCAGAATAGGCAGATCAACGAAGTACACTGCTGAGGGGAGCAGTGGGCGGGTCAGGAGAGGTCTGCTGTGCCATGTGGGTCACCTCCGGGGCCCGGATGGAACCCTCACTGAGGCTGCAGCCAGCTTGCAATGCTACATCATAACCTGTTGAGTCACCAGGGAGGGCCTGAGGCCTTTGTTTTAACATGTGTCCCACTAGCCTGAGGCCCATGCTGACATGAGCTAGTGTGCTTACATATGTTGTTTTGAGAGTAGCCCCCTGCAGGTGGACACTCCCACATGACTACCTCCAGCATTTGATTATATAAGATAAGCCTTTCTCAGCAGTGAGGACATTTATTTTGCTATCAGTTTCCTTGTAAATCTAGGTAATGTATACTAGATAAAGTAGATCAAATCTAGTTTACGGTGCTGCCATTTTGTTTGGGGTCCACTGGTGATAAAGAACAGAATACGGGGGCACCAATTGCTTTGAAAGGACCAGACAGAGGGATCGCTGAATCCTCATAATTTCTCAGAATTTTTAAAGTTACTGAGTAGCTTTGAGAGTCAGGCTCCAAATGATCTGAACCACTTGGGGCAGAAAAGTGTAGGGTAATACTATGGATGCATCTGCAGCTTTATTGGTTTATTGGGTTTATTTGTAACAAACTGCTTTCATATCACTTTATGTTTAATAGGTAGCATGGGCGATGGAAAGAGGACTGGATTTATAGTCAGAGAGATATGTAGTAGTTCTCTATAATCAGTAAAAATATGATTGTGTTCCTTATTATTGTCTCTTGACCTTGGTAAGATGGCCATAATTTTTCTTACTAAGTTGTGGTAAGGAGTAAATTGTGTACAAAATCATACAACACAGTGCCTGGCACAAAGAATATGATTCTCATTGAATATTCATTTATAAGTGAATTCAGCAATCTAAGGAACTTTACTTATTCCTTGAGAACCTCTCCATGTTCTTGGCAATGTAGTTGTAATCTTTGCATTTCCTTAATCTATTTATAGACTGTGGTAGTGATTTTCTCATATTTTATTTTTATTTATATATATTTTTTAAAAGATTTATTTATTTATGCATATAGAACCGGGGTATAAGCCAGAGGTGCAGAGATAGTGAGAGGATTCACCAGAGACAGAGTGGGGAGCAGAACAGGCTGACTGATGAGGTACACTGCTGAGGGGAGCAGGGGCAGGTCTGCCACACCATGTGGTCACCTCCTAGGTGGGGATCAAACTCATGCAGAAATGGCTTTATCTTCTTAGTGCTGTGCTTTAACCAGCTGCGCCACCAGGGAGGGCCCTTATTTTTTTTTAAAGAGTTATTTGTGCATACAAGAACTGGGCTAGGATACAGGCTGCAGGTGTTTAAGAGGATCCACCATGGACAAAGTGAAGAGCAGAACAGGCATTTGTACTGAAATACACTGCTGAGGGGAGCAGTGGGTGATTCAGGAGAGGTCTGCTGTGCCATGTGTGGCAGCCAGCTCCCTGGCTGGGAACTGAACTGGTGCTGTAGTGACTGCAATAGCTTCATGGTGCTGTGCTTTAACCCTTGCACCATCATGGAGGGCCCAATTTTCTCAACCCCTGGGGCTGAGAGGATTCACCAGAGACAGAGTGGGAAGCAGAATAGGCAGATTGACTGAAATACACTGCGGAGGGGAGCAGTGGGTGAGACAGGAGAGGTCTGCTGCCCCATAAGGGTCAGCTCCCTCATGGGAGGGAGGCCAAGGATTCAATTCTTGTCCTGCAGTGGCTGGAGGTAGCTTCATAGTACTATGGTTTAACCCCTTGTGCCACTAGGGAGGCCCCCCTTTATTCCTTAGCTGACTCTAGTTGCTCTTGTCTATTATACTGGAATTTCTTACTGAAGTAACTAGGACTAGAGGGAATATTTTTTGTTCCTAATCAATGTCCCCAATTTTTTCTTGCTTTTACTCCACAAGGCCTCCTTACTTCTCCAACTCCCCTTACCAAAAACATATCTTAAATCAAAAAAATCAAAAGCACTGAAACTGAATATAACCCAGCTCTGATCCTCAAAATGCACATACACTCTAAAGATCTGTGCTTGTTTGCTACTTAGACTACTTACAGATTCTTAGAAGAACAAAAAAGATACCCTGGTATAATTTTAAGTTAAATCATCTTAAAGTGGTTAATTTTTTTTAAAATTTATGTAGATTTTATTTTTAAATACCCGTCCTTATTTTTCCACAATAATAGAATTTTTTTTCACAATGTAGGATGGCTCCCTTCAAAAAACCTTCAAAGAAGTTATATTTTGCATCTATACAAAGTATCCTTCAGTTGTGACTTGGTATGCTTACTTTATCAATTTGCCTCCCATGACTTCATAAATATTCCAGGTATGTATTAATTTTATAGAACAATATTGCTAGAACAATATTGTAGTTTATTATTTCAGGTATATGTATAAATAATAGCATGACCACTATACACTGAATCCCAGAAAAGGAGATAAGCCCTTTCTGTTGCAGGTTAGTTTATTTTTGCTTTGAGTTTTCAAAAGAATAAGAAATACACTTCTGAAATTCTTGCTAAGGACCTAGGGTTAAAAGTTATACTACCTGCTTTTTTATCTCAAGGAACTGTGTGTAGGGTGTTAAGCAAGAGTTCTGAGGTCAAGACCACCTAATTCCAATGGAACTACTTATATATTTTTGATGAAGGAGCTTCATGGACCTCAGTTTTCTTGTAAATTGAAGACACTTTCCCACTATTCATTTTAGGATTAAATGAGATAAAGCAAAGTGCCTAACACTTAGCAAGGGCTCAACAGTTGTTATTCTTCCTACCCAGTGCTTTGATAGTTACCTCATACTTCAGTGAATCGTTGCTATATGGAATTTCAGAGCTGGGAAGAAATAGATCTCAATTTTCATTGCCATGACAACAGAATCAGAAAAGTGAAAAATTTCCTCCTGAAACAGTGAGCAACTGTTAACAAAGTAGCACCTTTTTAATTGGTGGCAAGTATGTGATTTCTTTTCTTCTTTTCTCCTTCTGCTTCAACAATAGCTTTCAATTTATTTACTCTGAAAGTACCAAAAGAAGTTAGTGATTGATTTTTGTTCTTACTGTGAAGATGTTAACAATAATATCTGCTACTTTTATCTCACCTACCTTCTAACCTCTGCCTGTGGAAAATCATGGATGGTAACAGCTGTTTTATTATTACCTAAAATTAAGCCTTCCCATAAACAATAACTGCATTTATCGAGTGTGAAGTTATATTTGAAATTTTAAAGAGCTACAGTCAGTGGTTGACTACTCTTTCTTTTACCTTCAAATTGGATTATTTCCAAAAGAAAATTTTCTACTTTCTGTTTTTATATGCCTACAGATGACTCAATTAATTTCCATGGTAACATCACTCCTTCATAGTTTTTGTGGTTGTATCCAACCCAACTTATGAAAACTTAAGCATCTTCTCTCACTTATGAAAGATAGAGAAGTAATTACTAATAAAATGAATCTGTGTATATCCTATTTTTTAAAGATTTATTTATGTATACAAGAGCTGGGAAGGTAAGGGGGTGGGTGGGGGGTGGTGAGAGGATTTACCAGAGATAGAGTGGGTAGCAGAACTAGCAGATTGACTGATATTCACTGCTGAGGGGAGCAGTGGGCCATACAGGAGAGGTCTGCTGTGTCATGTGGGTTAGATCCCTGGCCTGGGATGGAACTCATGCCACAATGGCTGCTGATAGCTTCATAGTACTGAGATACTTAAGCCCTTGCATGACCTAGAGACCCTATGCATATTCTAATTAAGAAAGATACATAGTTGTAATCTCTTCTTTAAGATGCATAAGCTGTTGTCCTTTTACCTTGTGACAAAATATCAGCTATTGTAAAATAATATGCTCTACTTTTTTTTTTT
>NW_004567104.1:35087506-35102555 GCF_000260355.1 Condylura cristata
TGTGTGTGTGTGTGTGTGTGTGTGTGTGTATATATATATACATATATATATATATATATATATATATACACATTTTTAAAAGTAGTTTGCAGAGTTCTGTGATTAAGGCAAGGTCAGGCTTCAGAGATCAGTAAAAAAAATCATTTCCTGAAAAATTCTTATTTGAAAGAACAACTGAGTGGTGGAGAAACATATTGCTAGTAAAATTATTTCCTTCTCATTGGTAAAGGATCACTACAGATGGGGAAGCAATGCTTCTTGCATGCAAATATGAAATATAACTCTCTTTGGGCTTTTGATAAGGTATTTGGAGCAGAAAATAATTTTCTCTTGTGCAATTACAGAGAGGATTTTGTTAGTTAGATAAGACAGAAGCTAAAAGAAGTGCCAGCTTTCTACCTATTATCCATTTTCTCCTTATCAAGGAAGCCCACTTTTCTGGGAGGTATTATTGCATTCAAGTGTCCATGCACAGGGGAAAATCTTCCACTCCTCTGGATTCTTCCTACGCTGAATAAGTAGTCAAAGCACTACATGGGAAGCAAAGTTAAAATCAACTTAATGTGCATGGGGAGCTACAAAAATGCAGATCCTGTCATCATTTAGGGAAATAGAGGCATAAAGTGCCACGTTGAGGGCATGTGAAGGAGGGGATGATTTTCTTGTTACTTTCAGAGTAAAGATGAGATACTCAGATAAATAGAACATGTTTACAGATAAACCTACACCTGGATGATACCCTTTCTCACTGCCCCTCCCCCCAGTGGCATGATTCTAGGTCACATAAAGGAAAGCCGTGATTGCTTCTTGATTAGGGCAAGGGCAAAAGCTTAGGGGGTGACAATCTCGCATCCAGTTAGAGAAGGGCAAAGGAATCAGGCAAGAACAAAAGCGTCTCATCATCCTTCAGGGGTTTTATAATGTTATGCCAGAGTGGGGCATGTTACTGCTACTCGTTCTGAGAATTTTTGGGTTTCCTAGCCTCATTTCCTAGGCTCCTGTGCAGATAGAAGTGGACCTGCATGACAGTTTGGGTAAATGATGTATAAGTGAAAGCTTAAGGTTAGATTCTGGGACTATTTCTTAACAGTGATTGGTATGCCTTTTCTACTTCATGACTTTTTTTCCTCATAAACTATGAAAGGTGTAGTGGATGGGGATACATTTATTGTGTAGATGAGAGGAAAACTGTGAGGATTATAGTTATCTTAACACAACCTCATTTTTGTAATCATTTATTTGATAAGTGTTACTTAAGATTGGTTTCTTATAGGAATTTCCAGAGGATTTTTAAAAATCTAAATGTTGGGACTTGTACTTATTGGATATAGTAGATACAGGATATAGTAACAGGCTAGTGTTCCTGTTAGAAAAGCCAGACAAATTTACAAATATATTTCTAAAGGTATCAGAGAGCTATAAATGTATTTTATGAAAAAAATTCCAGAAAGAGAATAAATATTTTTTAGGCAGCTTACAAACAATGGCCAGTTCTCTCCCTGGGGTCATTCACCCAACTCTGAGTATGGGCTTGGGGTTTGAACTGGCCTCAGTAAAGGGACACCACTAAGAGAAAGAGAAATGTATAAAGTTTTTAGTTTTCATGCAGAGCTAGAGTGAAAAAGTAGATCTGAAGCACTTCAAATGCATGTCTTGTTTCCCCCACAGGACTTTAGCTAAATTTTAACAATGTAGGCACTGCATTGGGTTGAGGCACTAAGTTGAAAGCTTTTTATTTTTTTATTTTTTTAAAGGTTTATTTATTTATACTTACAGAATTGGGGTACAGGCCAGAGGTGTGGTAGGTGAAAGGATTCACCAGAGACAGAGCAGGGAGCAGAACGGGCAAATCTACTAAAATACACTGCTGAGGGGAGCAGTGGGTGGGTCAGAAGAGGTCTGCTGTGCCATGTGGGTCATCTCCCTGACTGGGCATTGAACTCGTGCTGCAGTAGCTTTGGAGAGCTTCATAATATGGTGCTTTAACCCATTGCACCACCAGGGAAAACTCTGAAAGCTTTTTAAATGGCAGAGTGAAATTCTCGGCGTCCTCATGGTATTTAAGGGCGCCTCAAACAGTTAATCTCTCCTTCAAGACCTTGACTAGATTTTAAATGTATGGGCCAGGGATTGAAGAGCTGGACTGAGAGTTTGGAAGTGGAGAACTGGCTCTTCTACAGTTTGTTAGAGCTGAAGATGTTGAAAGTAATCAGGCTTTCATGAAATATTTCAGGATATCCTGAGGAAAAGAGAGGAACCAGAATTATGCCTGAGTGTTGTGAAAGCTGAAGCCCAACCCCAACCCAATGCAGTACTTAACTGGGTTGAGATAGTCTCATTCTATATGTTAGTAGAAGACAGAAGAAATTTTATTTGGTGGAAGATAAGAGGATTTGAAGATTTTGTATTTTTTAATATGTGGAGTTGGGCATACAATAAGAAACTACTAGATATGCAGTGAGGCAAGACAAGCAGGACTGGTATTTTAGAGAAAAGGAAGACATTTGTGGTAGGGCCATAGGTGATTCAGATTCTGAAGTTTGCAGACAAGGAATTTAAAATAACCATGTTTGATATGTCAAAGAATATAAGGGAAAATAAGGCCAAAAATAGAAGAAATAATGGGAAAAAAATCTTAGCAGAGAATTGGAGTTCATAAAAAAAGGTGAAATGAACAAATACAGCTAAAAAAAAACAATATTTGAAAGTAATAACCCAATGGATTTGTTTTATGATATTGAACACAACTCCATACAGACTTAGTATATTGGAAGACAGTTTGAAAGAAAAATATCCAAGCATAGAAAGACAAAATAATGGAAAGAACAAAATACAGATACCAAATGGGTAATGGTATGCTAATCAGCTCTCTGAAAAATCTTGATTTATAGTAATACAGTGATTGGCATAGTGTAAATGTTGTTACCATGACTGATTTCAAACTACCAGTGATTTAATGGCCACATAAAAACATTCCTGAAATTTAATGATCAACTTTGACAAGTGGGTACAAGCTGGCTTCAGCATACCCTACTTGTGAATCATACTCAAAAGTCTGAAATATGTAAACCGGATACCCAGAAATAGAAACGACCCAGAATCAATATTTGAAGAGATCATCACTCAGAATATTCCATGGCTTTAAGCTCATGCAAGATAGACAAAAGTTCCCAGCTAGAGAAGTGCTCCATAACATAGGCTGCAGGGATGGGGTGTCTTTTGAGGTGTCTTTGTGGATTTGTCTCCAACAGTAAGGAAAGTAAAACAGACCATACAACTGGGATTACATCAAACTAAAAAGCTGCACAGTGAAAGAAACTGTCACCAAAGCAAAAGGACACCCTACTGAGTAGAAGATTTTTGCACACCATATATCTGACAAGGAACTGTTATCTTAGAGGTACAAAAAGCTCATACATCTCAACAAAAAGAAAGCAAATGATCCTATTGAAAAATGGACAAACACTAAATGGTGAAAGAAGCCATGCAAATGGCCAACAGGCACATGAAAAAATGCTTCCCATCATTTATGGTCAGGGAAATGCAAATCAAAACTAGAAAGAGAACCCACCTCACAGTTGTGAGGATGGCCCATATCAAAAAGCCCAGAAACAGCAAGAATTGGTGAGGATATGGAGAAAAGGGAACCCTCTTACACTGTTGGTGGGAATGTAAACATTTTTAGCCCCTATGGAAAACAGATGCAAATTTCTCAAAGTGTTGAAAAGGAATCTACCATATGATCCTTTAATCTACTCCTTGGTAGCTACAGAAGTATACAAAACACTAATTCAAAGAGAGTATGCACTTCTATGTTCATTGCAGCACTAGATATAGTAACTAAGCTATCAAAACAGGCTTAGTGCCAAAATACAGATGAGTGGATCAGGAACACGTGATCTATGTACACACCAGAATATCACTCAGCTATCAAAAAAGATAAATTCCTGCTATTTCTAACAGCATGAATGGAGCTAGAGGGGATTATGCTAAATGAAATAAGCCAAAGGAGAAAGACAAATATTGGATGGTGTCATTAGTATTCAGAGGAGAAACATTTGAACACAGGGTCAGATAAAGCCAGATTACTAACATACCCTAGGAATTTGATCATAGATTGATTTGGCATGTTCTTGGATTGGGCAGCCCAATACTATAAATATATATTTTCTCCAAATCTATTATATCAGCACAATTCCAATCAAAATACTAGAGTATTTTATTATGGAAATTGAGATGCTAATTCTCAAATAGAATAGAATTTTAATAAGCCAAAATGTTTCTATTTACAATTGAAATGTAAAGGACCAAGAGTGACCAAAATCTTGTTCTTAAGAAGGATAATCTCTCTGTGCGAATCCCCTTGACTCATGTCAGAAGGAACTACTGGAACTGGAAACATAAAATCACAGGCAATAATGATAAACAACTAGAGTAGGTAGATCTTTTCCCTGTCAAAAAGCCTGGCTACAAGAATGTGGTTTTATCATGAACTCAGAGAAGCAGCCATTGTTCTCAAAGCCAAAGAATGACTTCCCCTGCATGCCTGTTCTGTCTCTGTGCACACTATACTCAGGGCCTGACTTAAAAAGAGGGGAATTGCAGGAAACATTATTTACAAAAGGAAATGAAAAGTGCAGTTTTTGTCTACAAATATCGCTTTTGTGCATTCTATTCCCTATGGCAGAAATTGCCTACTTCCCTTTAGCCTTCAGTCTTTGTAGAGGAATCATTTCATCAGGGGATTCTTCTCCAATCTTTTTAATTATGTTAAATTCTGTTGCAATCTGATTATCACTCAATCTCCTTTATCCCACTGTCATATTTATTTGTAGGAGTTAGTAATACATTTTTGCCTTTTCCACAAAACTGGATGCTTCATAAAAGCAAAGAAAGAACTTTTATTTATCGCTACTTGTGTCTCCAGTGCCTTGGAAAGAGCCAGGGAGATGGTATATTCTCAATATTGTATAACTCATCAACAATGAGAATTAGTATAGAATGCAAGTGTCAATTCCTACATTATATTCAACTCTCTTTCCAAACCAGGGTTGACGAAGATCAAGGAGACTAAAGTGCTTACTTTCTAAGATAGGATGTGGGGAGGTTACAATGTTTCATGGCAGGTAGTTCAGTCTTAGGAAGCAGAGGGTATGTGTCTTTATCTTATGACCCAGTACTTTAGTTTCATCAGTTGATGAAACAAATGTCAACTCACTGCTCTGGAATCACAGTCAATGCAGGACCCAGAAACATTGCCATCACTAAGCTTCAGTTTGAAGTGCCACCAGGCGGCACTAAACCACAGCCCGGATAGTAATAGCTAGGGATTCAGCAATGGGACCTCTGAAATTCCTGAAAAGCTAGCCAATTTACAACCCCAGTTTTTTTTTTTTTTATTAATCTCACAGTGATATGATTGTGCATTTTACAGAATCTAATTATTTTATTTCCATTTAATACATTGTAGTGGGAATTTTCTATACTTGTTGAATTGATGAAGTACTCTAGAATTTAGAGTACAATGGTAGCAGGACCAGGTAGAGTTGGTTGTGAGGCAATGATATTTATTAAAGCTATAATTCCTTGAAGTCTTTCACTTCAAAGATCTATACAGATCTCTGCCTAGTTTATTCTGTGGAGCTATCTTGAGTCCAAACATTAGATGAATTCAAATATTATTTTTTGTAAAATACAATGCAGCAAAAGTTGTTGTTGTTGTTGTTTTTGTAGATACCAAGGCCATACTATGGACATTTTATCCCATGATGGATGCCTTTCAAATAAAATCAATAGTCTATGAATAATAAAATGATTTAGTAAAATAACAGTCTAATAATGGTAATACAATATAACAGCTAACATTATTTGTTAGATACTGTAATAGTTATCTTTACATGCATTAACTTATTGATCTGTAACAACCTGTAAAGTAAGAATTATGTTCTGTTTTTATAACCATGATAGTTGGGGCACAAAGATGTTAGTGAAATTGAGCAAACTATCATTTACAAGTTCAAATGCAAAAGTTCATTTTGAATTTGCCTTGAGTCAGCTGTCCAGGGAAGGTACATTACAGAGACCTGCTAAAATGCTTAGAACAAGAAGAAGTATACTACTCCATAGTTTTGAATGTAATTTAAAAGAGCTCGCTCTTGGTAGATTTCATTTATTTAAGAATTAAATTTGGGGAGTATGGCTAATTTATGGGGAGATAAAATGAGAGGGAGAAACAGCTGGCCAAGTATATATTTATTGTGGTTGGTTACTGTTGATCTTCTGCAGAGCTTAAAGTCAATACTTTCTGTGGAGCTTGATCAACTCCTTCTATCTTTCAGAGAAGGTCCTGAATAGGAATAGAGAGATACTTGGTACATACCAGCGTGAAGCAAGTCACTCTCAGGTTATACCTCTGAGAAGCTGGACTCAACCTGCATCAGAGACTGGAATAGGAGTTTGGGATGAAAAGATAGATCTTAAATAGTACATGAAAGTTATAATACTGTGATGGTCTTCTTTTAGGAATGAATGATATCTGGTAATAATAATGATTATGTAAATATTTTTATTGAAATATTAAAATTATGAACCAATTTGTAGCAATTAAAATTATCTTTTAAGCCATCTATTATTCCTCATTGTGTTTCCATAGAAACATGACTTACTTTTCTTAATTTGAATTCCAACTTTTATGGGTTATTACTGATTTTTTTTATTAAGAGCACACATGCAGCTATTACTTAGTCTTTCAATCTTACTAAATATAAAATGTCAGATTAAATTTTTAAGGGCGATGGCATCCACTTAATTGTATGTGTAAGTCTATATGTTTAAAGAGTATTCATTAACAGATTCATGAAGGCAGACTAAAATCTGAGCAAACAACTCTTTAGAATTAAAGAACAGCAGGGATATTATCAGTTCAAAATCAGGTTGTTAATTGAAATAGAGATATCTGGGTGGAATGGAAAGAAAACTGGCCTAAGGTCAAGAAAGAGCTGTATGAGCCTCATCAGCTTGAGGATACATTGAAAGCTTCTCTGGGGCTGTTTTCTTCATTTGGAGCATAACTGTTATAGGGCACCCCAAATCTGTTCCAGAAAAGGGGGAGAGGGACACCCCTGAAGCCCCAAAATCCTGCCTGCTCTAAGTGGGTTCTGCCATCCGCCACAAGAAGACAAAACATATATACAACTTTAATGAAAAGGGACTTTAATACAGTGAATATACAATACAGAACACAAAGGATATAACTTCTAAATTAAACACCTGAAGTTACCCATCCCCTCATGGGCAAAAGTCAACCCAAAAAGTATTGGCCCAAAGCAAGGCCTGAAAGCCTGCCACAGCCTACACCACCTTCTGACCACCCACAGAAAAGGGTCACAAATGGCCAGACAAATTTGGGAGGAAGAGCAAAATCAAAGTCAATATAGACACTGCCATAGTCAACGTCCCCACGGGTCTCTCACCCACATTTGTTTCACCTGGACCAGGACACCGGAAGCAAGCACGGTTTCTTCGTCACATGCTCTCTGTTCCATGTTGCTTCCTCGGGTCTTCTTCTGGCTCTCCATCCTGCTTTCTTCCTCCTTCGAATCCTTCTTTTCTCTCCTTTTCTCTCCTCAGCTCCACCCTCCTTCTGGGTGGGGCATGGAACCTGGAACATCCCCTTTTCCTAGGGGCCACCCTATTACTCTACCACAAGGAGAGCAGTGTGGACCCACTGAACAGTTCCTGGCACCCCCTCCACCCCAACCCCCCACTAGTACTGCTGATACCAGGTAATAGAAAAGCTAACACCAGAGCCATAACTACCTCCGGTGAGAGGGTAGTGAAAGGAGCTTTTCCATATTCTTATACCTCGTCCTTTCCTAATTCCTTGTCCCTGACTTTTTGCAACATCTGCTCAAGATGTAGTAATTCCAGAGGTGAATGACTCCAGTTCGCTAAGCCTTATGTTTAGTGACAGCACTTTGGTTGCTAAGAGGTGGGGAAGCATATTTGGCTTTTGTTTCCCCTGAGAATCAAATTCTGGGAAATACTGGAAGAGGCTATTAATGCTTAGCAGTCAAAAATATTCTTAGGAGTCTGCCACTTTAGATGTCAAACATCCACCAATACTCTCTCATTTATACTTAAATACATAATATGTGCATCTTTATTACAACTGAAACGACACTCAGTTCTTCTATATTAGGAGGCAAGCCAAAGTGTTATTTACAGTGCACATATTTTCATTCAATGATGACAATACATTGTTCTACTTGGGTTGTTCCTCTGTCTTGATATTCTTCATCCTGTGGACGAACTAAAGGTTACCTGCCACCTATCATACCCAAAGTAAAATAATACGATAAAGGAAGAGGAAAGAAGCAAAGGTTAGTTAAAAGCGTAAATATGTAAAGGACAGAGCAAATAAATGAGGTAGTGCTAGAACCTACAGATCTTTTTTTTTTTTTTACGATTTATTTATGCATACAGAACTAGGGTACAGGCCAGAGATGCAGGAACGGTGAGAGGATTCACCAGAGACAGAGTGGGGAGCAGAACAGGCAGGCTGACGATGTATACTGCTGAGGGGAGCAGCGGGAGGGTCAGGAAGGTCTGCTGCGCCATGTGGATCACCTCCAGGTCTGGGATAGAACTCATGCTGAAGTGGCTTTAGCTTCTTAGTGCTGTGCTTTAACCCACTGCGCCACCAGGGAAGGCCCAGACACTACAAATCTTAACTGATTATGAGGACATAGCTATTTCAATGTTGCATCTGGAATAGAGAACACTCTTAGAAAGTATGTGAGTTTCAGTCTAGGCCTTGAGACCAGATTTTAGGGATTTTTAAAAAGATTTATTTATTTATGCACACAGAATTGGGGTACAGGTCAGGGTGCAGGGGGGTAAGAGGATTTACCAGAGACAGAATGGGGAGCAGCACAAGCAGATCGACAGTGTACACTGCTAAGGGAAGCAGCAGGTGAGACAGGAGAGGTCTTCTGCCTTCTGCTGTGCTGTGGGTCACCCTCCCAGCGGGGGAGGGGATCGAGTGCTGAAGAGGCTGGGCTGCAGCTAGCTTTGCAGTGCTGTGCTTTAACCTCTTGCACCATTAGGGAGGGCCCCAGACTTAGGGATTTAGGTCTGTTTTTTCTTTCTTATCACTGGACTTGATTTGTTAATATTCATTTGCATCTCTAGATGATGAAAATTGTCCTGTTATTTTCCTTTCTCACATTATTTTTGTCAATACCTAGTATTCAATATAATAATAGCATTATGGAATGAATTGAGGAGTATTTCTCCTTTTTAAAAATTTTCTTAAGTAGTTTGCAAATAATTAGAATTATTTCTTCCCTGAACATGTGGTAATTTACTGATAAAAAATGTCTGGATCTAGAGTTTTATTTGTTGGAAAATCACTGAGATTTCATCAATTTATTTAAGATTAAAAATATGTAATTTTTGCAATCCAGGTTTTGAGCCTGTTCTGTTGGTAGAAATAAAAACCTGAACTGCCCTTTAAATCAATCTTCTACAGAAAACTCATCAGAACTTGAAAAAAAAAATGAGATAATTGATTGCCAATTCCCCAGTTTATAAAATCAAGTAACAGAGTTTGTAGTGGATTATTTTATAGATTATTGAATACTTTATAGAGACGTTGAAGAATACTTGAAAATTATATTCTTTATAAGAAAGAGAATGCAAAAAAAAATTCAAGTAACAAAATGTTTCTTAGGTTTCTGCCCTTTTCAAGTCCTAAAATACATTATGGTTCCATTTTAAATTTGCCATTAGAATGAATTCAACAGTAATTTATCACAATGGCTCAGAGAGTAACTTTGCTTAAAAAAAAAAAATAGAGGATTTTGTGGAAAAGAGTCAACATTTTTCAGAACCATGAAGATGTTTTTGAAATGTTGCTTCATCAGTATTCATAATGGTGAGAACGGTTTAGGCTGTGAAGGAGGATAGAGATGTTCACCTTTGTGTAAATCCTGTCTTACACAAGCTGCCAGAGGAATGGGCAGAAACAAATTTAAGCAAGACTAAACTGACAATATAGCTAGGTTATAAATTGATGCAAAGTTTGAGAAGAATGTTTTCAATTGTTCAGTGGTCTGTTTTGTTTTAATATATAATTACACGTAACGCTTTGCTTTTTCCTTTACAATTCCACTATCATCCTCACTCCTAACTTTTTTTTTTAGATATCAAGTCCAGACTTCTACCTTTACTTATTGTAATTTTTCAATTAATTTGATTCACTCTTTTATTATTAACTTAAAGCCTTTATTACCTCTTGACAGAGAAGAATGGTAAGAATTCCTCTCAAGTTTTGTTTTTAAAAGAATCAGGCTCTATTAAAATTGGTTCTGGGCCCTCCCTGGTGGCCCAGCGGGTTAAAGCACTGCACTAAGAAGCTAAAGCCACTTCCGCATGAGTTCAGTCCCCGCCTGCCACGGAGGAGATGCACATGGTGTGGCAGACCTCTCCTGACCCACCCGCTGCTCCCCTCAGCAGTGTACTTCGTAGATCAGCCTGTTCTGCTCCCCGCTCTCTCCCTGGTGAATCCTTCACCCTTTGCATCTCTGGCCTGTACCCCAGTTTTGTATGAATAAATAAATAAATCTTTAAAAAAAATTGGTTCTAAGCAGCTGGGTTAAAATAGTTACAGAATGAGTTACTGACTCAAACAAGAATAAAAAAGTCATTTTCTATTTTTGAGAATCATGCTTGTTCAAAATATTCTTAAAAACTTAAATGCAAGTAACCTTTCATTATATACACATAAATAATAATATGTATGTGTGTGTGTGTGTGTATATATATATGAATGGGAAGGGATGGATGATATAATTTTTAAATAGTGTGGGTCTGCTAATCTTAAGTAGCCTATCCAGCCTCCATTTGGTTACCTACAGTTCTGTAACAAAGCAAGGTAAGAATTGCCCAGTCATAAGAGCCCAACCCTACAACCCTACAAGGTGACTTTCATATCAATTAAGAGCATAAAGCTGGGTCACCCTGGGAAGCGTGGGCATCAAGAGGGAATGACCAGGAATTGGGGGGGGGGGGCGGTGCTGAGGACGGATTCATACGCATTACTTACTCCTGATTTATACATCAGGAGGTTAAGTCTGGGAACGCCCTGGGGGCCGGGCTGTTGACTGATGTATAAGGAAGGACTTCAGAAGTGGAATGCTTGGAATGCCTTATTGATAAAATTGAAATCCTGACTGGGAGTCAGGGCTGGATCCCAATGAAAAATACAGTTCCACCCTGCCCCTCCTTCCTCTGTTTCTCCCTTTCATCTTCTACTTCCCCTTTTGACCAAAGCTGTTTATCAATAAAAAGGCTAGGATCTTGCTCCGGCAGCATCCTGCATTATGTAGCCTGCTCCACCACTCCGGTTTCTTTATCAGTGTGGGGGTTGCTCAATGCAACAAAATAGGTAATTAAAAATAATTTGTTTACAACATGGATGGAGCTGGAAAAGATCATGCTTAGTGAAATAAGCCAGAAAGAAAAGGAAAAATACCGGATGGTTTCTCTCATAGCAGGAATATAACCGAACAGGCAAGAAAATAATGATAATAATGAACAGCTATATACCAAGAGACATTTCGCAGGGGTGGAGCGGGGAATGGGATCAAAAACAATGTGGGGTGGGAAATGCACTGGACTATGATGAGGGCACATGGGTGATTTGGTGATGGGAAACCCAAGGGATTGCAACTGAGATGGAAAAATGCATAAAAATATGTAAAAATAAATTATTAAAAAAATTGTTTAGCTTTAGAAAGCCTTATCATCCCACCATCACTTTTCTTTAATTATGTTTCTCTTAAACTAATAAAATTAACTTTCCATCCTCAAATGCAGAGTAACTGATTGAATAAGCGATGATTCCACATTTTGATAGGTGGAGGAGAAAAGTTGGTCTAAGCATTAAAATTTGAATTTGGATAATTCATATTATAGAAGTTGGCTGTGTTCATTTCATCAATGTTTTTGAGCCATGACTATTATTACACTATAGCAGGGTCTTTTACTAGGAAGCTTGTTCTAGTTATTCCCCTCTCCATCTCTTCTTAGTGTGGTGGTGGTAGAGGTGGGATAAATGTTGGCAAGGCCACTGCAGTGTTCTCTCAGATAGTTTTAAGATACTTAATGATGTTGTCTTTGGAGTTCAGGGTCCTTGGGTTCATTCTGGGAAAAGTTTCACCAGAGCTCCCCTTTCAGTGGCACACAGCGAGATTCTCCACAAGACAGAGACTCAGTTATATTTAAAGAGGAAGTTTATTAGAAAGAGACAGGAGGAAAGACACTTGCATAGGCACAAGTGGGCAGGAAGAGCTACGCCGGAAGGGACAGGTTTGCAGGCGTGCAGTTCTAGGAGAGCAGCCTCCACTGAGGAAGGTCAGTGCAGAGAGGTACCGGCATGGTACAGGTCACAGACAGGAAGGACGCTGCTGCCCTGCAGGGGGAGAGAGTGGGTAGAAAGAAGCATCTGCATAGGCACAGGTGGGCAGAGAAGTGGCTGCCCCGAGCTGTGGAGACACTGCCCTATTATAGTCCACTCCCTGTGAGCCTAGGTTGGTTGACTTTGAATAGAATCTGAAGAGATTTCTGCTGACCTTCATCTCCATATCCTTTTGTTTCACTTTTTGGATTTGAGCTTCAGACACAGCCCCCAACAGTCTGTTATCTGCTGGGAATTCCTGCAGATATTCAGGCATCCCGGGGCATCCCAGCACAGGCTGACCTTGATGTTATGGCTGTGTCAGTTGCTGCACTAACCCCTTGAACCCATCCCCTTTGTGATGCCTCCTCTCCATTCCTCCCTCCATCACTTAACACAAATTGATTTTCACGTCTATAAAGAGATAAAGTCAGAAAAAAAAGTTTTTTCTGGTGTGCAGAAAAAAACTGCAGGGTGAATGGCAGAAGATCTTGGTTCCAACTCTGCCTGTTAGTATTTGCAATACCTGAGGTGTCCCTTGATCTGTTTTGAAACTCCTATTGTACTGTGTGAAGAGCATAATCACACCTGCCTTACCTACCCCCTGGGGTTGCTGTGAAGATCAAATCAGATAATATATGTGAAAGCACTTTGAAATTTATAAAGTATTATACAAGTGTAAGATGTTGTCTGTTGGCAGAATACTTCAGCGACTTAAAGAAATCCTACTGTGGTCATAAAGCAGATTAAGATAAGAGAGCTGGTAAAACTCATCATTTGTATTAAAAAGTTACTCAGAATACAGGGTACTGGTATTAACTCTGATTTAAAAATAATTTTTTTTTTCCTGTGAGAATGTCCTTTTTGAAACCTCTGTGTATAGCTGTGGAGTTTCCAATATTTCCAGGCTGTTTCCTTTTGAGTTCACCATCTACCATCTGCCCCCATGCTTACAGACAGCCAGATTGATTGCCTTCTGAAATGTGATCATCCTCACTTGCCCTTCAGAAGTTATACTTTTTTCTACTTAAAGGGCTTGCTCCATGGAACTTTGAGCACTCAGAACTCTTACTATCTCTCCAGCTCCTGTTGGGTAAGGCAGAAGTAAACTATGGTGACTATATCTTTATTTTATTCTTTTCTTGCCATTGGGGACCTGGTAAAGGATTCTAGCAAACTGACAGTCAACAAAGTTGAGGTACCTTGAAATTATAATCAAACTGTATCTTTTTAGGGCATTTTTGTAAAGAGGATTATCATCTGCTAATGTTTTATTTTACTTGAAATTATAATATTTACATATATAAAAGTGCATCATTGTGCCATTGTTTTCAATTTCACAAATATCTTCCAATCTTTGTCTAAATGAATAGACAAAGGGCATAGTATTTTGAATTCCCTGGGAGGATGGTATCTGCCAGATGGGTTCTCAGAATTCTGAATGGATCCAAAAATCCTAATCTAGGCAACAATAGGGGTGGACAGGAGTGGCTTGCATTCTTTGGCAACTATGTCCTCAAATTTCGAAAGCTCAGGGTGGATGGAGGGTGAAGTAGAAAGTGACTATGGGCGCTCAGACAAACTAGGAACCTCAGTGGGGAACAGTGAGGAAGATTAAGTTCATTTTATAAAACAAGATGTAGGTAGATATTTTAAGTAAGATAACATCTGATGCCAGTAAGCTGTTTCTCACACACCCAGAACAAACAAGAAACAGAAAACACAACAAAAGTTAACACCATCTCAACAAAAGCACCTCATCATTAGTTAATAAATTTTAATATTAGTTTGATAAAGTTCTCATAACGTTTAAAAGCGAAAATTTCAAATATTTTAGGTTGACATGAGTTTTACTAAGGGGCACAAGATGGGAGTTTTTCGTTGTTGTTGTTTACGGGAATGGGACATGTGTCGCATGGCACAGACCCTGTGCTCTTTTCAAGGATGAAAGATCATAAATGTTAAACTTTGGAATTAAACTGGCACCCCCACAGGCTCCCGTACTACAGGCAGTACTTCCTATGTACAGCTGCCCCCATCAGCACCAACTTCCTAAACATCTGCAAAAGAACAGGATGTACCCAGCCCTCGCTAATCCAGCCCTTTCTTTCAGCTAAAGGAAACCCACAAGGCAAAGGAAACTGCAACATAAGTCAGACTCCGCTAGTTTTTGCGGATAACCATTGACTTCCACAGAGTCCTTTCCTTCCTCGGAAAGTACATTCAATAAACGTTGCTTTACTTCAAGCCTATGAGTCTCTGTGGATTCTGGCACAACTCGCCTCGAGCTAACCCAGGTCTCTTGTCCACCGGGTTAAAAGGTAGCCAGAAACACACACAGGCTCCCTATAGAACGGAACAACTCCCACCCTGCCCCCGGGGCCCCCTCCCACCTTTAGAACAGATCCTTAACTTTGCAGTCAGTGAGATGATTAGAGAACGTAAAATGACCAAATAGAAAACATCTGAAAACTATCACCAAAAAGAACCTTGCTGATTCGGACCGAGGCGGAAGAAAAGCCCCTCCTTAGAGCTCTCTGCGCATCAGGATTGACACCAGCGGATCCTGCAGCGCTTTAGGGTAGAGGA
>NW_004567104.1:35103015-35121769 GCF_000260355.1 Condylura cristata
GGAGGACCCGGCTGCCCCGGCAGCGCCGAGAGCCCGGCCTGAGCCTCGGCTGCAGCGACCGGGAGTTGGACGGGCGGCGGGCGCTCCCTGCGGCCCGGGGATGACTTCTCCGGGCTCCCCTCTGGCGCCTTTGCTGCTCCTCTCTCTGCACGGTGAGTAGCCCGAGCCCTGCCCTTCTCTGGGGGGTCAGCTTGGGCCGGCGAGCCGGGAAAATCTGCCCTGGGACTGCATACAGCTTTTTTTTTTTTTTTTCTTGCCTGTGTCACGTCTTGGGAACCTTAAGTTTCTCAGGGGCCATGTTGCTGTCGGCAGGGCTCGCGCTCCCACCGGCCGCGGATGCGCCTCCCGGCTCGCTATCCGCCCAGCTCAGGTGTTCGCTGGTGGGAGAGGTAACTGCGGCTACTCGATTACTGCCCATCCAGGACCCAGCTCTGACCTTGCTGTGTGCTCACGTTTGCCTAAGGACCTCCCTGAAGAGTCCAGTTCAAAGCAGTATTGAGAATCAGTGTCCGATAGGAGGCAGCTCTAGGAAAACTGAAGATGCTTTGAAAAATAATTGGGGAAACTTTTAAGTTGTTAGCTTTGTTATAACCTTTAAGAAGTATGAGTAGGCACTGACTGAAAATGTGATCTTTATTTATACAGTGTGCAACTCTATATTCGAAAACAGGATTTTTGGTATACGCTGGCCTCTTCCCCAAGGGATTTAAATTGGCTTACAAAATACATACAGTCTGCTAATATTAGAACGAAAGAAATAAACATGTTTAAATTTCTCGTTAACGGTTTAAAATTTAAATTTAATTTTCTAATCTTGTACAGTTTTTCTTACATTTTATTTTACTTGATTGCCATCATATATAATAAGCTGATTATTATAGTTTACAGTGCCCTTTTTGGTGAGTGCACTATTCTGTGGAATTGAGTTTTCTGTCTCATTCCCATTTAACTGATTGTCGAGATTTAGTGAGATTTATACTCTGGTCTATTTAAAAAGAGGTGTAATGATTTAGGGAACATTGACATTAACTCCCCTTTTTTTCCCCTAGAGATAGCAGTAGTTTCCCATAGTTTTATGGTCTTATTTGAACTGATATGTACCCATGTAACATGTATAACTTGATTTTAGCCTGCTCCAATTGAAGTAGGGGAGAAAGAAATACAAAACTCTTTTATTACTTTCCCTTAGAAATCAGCAAATAAAATTATAAAAATTGAGATTTTTAGCCATAATGTGTAGGAAATAATTAAGTGATATCAATATGTACATGATATGAAGTCATGCTTTCAAATTAATTTTGTTACCAGTGGGAGAAGGCCAACATTTTTCTCTGTCCGTTCTTGCAGTGTGAAATAAGCTAGAGTAAATGGATACTTTATGTAACCCCTTGGGCATACCTGAAAGTATTATACATACTTCAGGAGCAGCTGAAATTTTTGTTTAAATAACATCAACTTTCATATTACAATAAATGCCATTCTATTGTAAATACCGTTTGTATATAATCTGTTTTTGAATTATTAGGCAATACTTTGGGACAGTTGATGTAATTTGCAGAATCAGCCTTACAAGGTCATCTGATTTGTTTCTTTTCATTTAGCATAACTATTCCTAAGCTGTACTAGGGTGTTTTTAAAGACTGCCAAGGACATTTAGCCTTGTAATTATCTGTTCCTTAGAGGCATTTTTCATCCTCAAAAACTTCATTTGTTCAACAAACGCTTACTGAGGTGTCTGGTGGGGATGTTGGTAGAATGCAAAGTTTGTCCACAGCTCTTACAGAGTTTGCTGCTTTAGAACAGGCTGTAAGCATGCACCGATGAGTTATGGAAAGGATATATGCTGTTTATTAGTAGATGATCTGGGAGGACTTCAGGGAAAAGTTTACTTTTGATCTGGACTTTGAATGGGTAAGATTTGAATTGGCTAATTGGGAGTGGTTGAACTTTACTATCCAAAGGGGTAGCCTGGACAAAGGATATGAAGTAGAACACGGAGGGGCTTCTAACTGCTAGAGCAGGAGATGCTTACAAAGGAACAGGGGCTAAAAAGGTAGTAAAAGCATAATAGAGGGTGTTGAATGTTGAGTTTAGGCTTTATTCAGTAGGCCAGGGAAAAGCCATTGACACTTAGTTTCCTTAAGATGGGGAGCAGCGGGAATGAATAGCTATTGAGTGCCTTCTTGTGTCTAGCATAACAGTTCCCAAGAGAATGCCATGTCCTGGCTGCATTAAGTTCTTAAACCAGTCAGTGGTACTGTTGTTTTGAAGAAAATTAGGCCCATCCCTAGGCTTCCAATGTGAAATGAGGGAAAGGGAGGGATGTCTGAACAAAGTCAGTTTCATTAAGAAATGCGAAAAGGGAAGTGGATACTGGATAAATAACCATAAAGCTTGTCACTCAAGTGGCATAATGAACGGAAGACAGAAACAAGGAAGAAATTTCTGGAAGAAAATGTGTGTCAAGAAATTTGTTTTACTTTTGTTTAAGTGGAGTTATCTTCAAAGGGAATTTGAATTGAAGGTTGACTTTGCATAGTTCTTACCACTGTTTTAGCTCTGTCTAAAGTGTTTCTTGTATTTCCTGTGATGACTTTAGCATTGTAGAATCTGAGAAAATGTGTAAAAAGACCACAGCAAATAAAATGAAAGCAATTATGAACCTACAAGTTAGCATTATGAAAAGTTTATTGTAAAATTCAATTTCTTAACTTAGGTAACTGTTTTGGAAGGATTCATTGTCAGTTAAAAATAAGTTTGTAGTTTGAGCTTTGTGAAAGGTAACAGTCATGGGATAAAACTATTAAAGAAGTCAAACTGAATATGTATTGTATTCAGTATGGACTAGTCAGCAAGCAAGTTTAAATATGAAATCTCCAAGTGCTTCTAAAATGTCATGTTTAGAGCTGTTTTTCAGACCCAAGGTAATCACACAGTGGGTAAAACTACCCCCACCACTCTAGAAACAATCTGTGGCACATTTTCAAATGTGTTTTCACACTTTGATAGTAGAAGCATTTATAATGAAGCATCTCATTTGATTCTTCATATGTAGACCACGTGAGTTAGTATCAAACAAGGATGTGCTGGTCCCCAAGATTCTGTACGTGTAGTGAGAACAAGGAACTGGGAGAGGAGGGGGGAAAAGAAAAGTTGGAAAAATGGTCACATTTCTATCAAAATCCTCATTGGTAACTGGTTAATGTAGCCCAGGATTCTGCATCTATTGGTGTCTACACTAATAATACCAAGTTACTTCATGCTTTAGTCTAAGGTTTGAGGTTGTGTAGTTACTTTGGGTGAACACAGTCCCTTCAACTTCCCTGTTTGATAAGGAGTTCTGGCACTCATGCCTCTCACCCTTATATTTTGAGACCGTGTGGAGACTGGGAAATCCTCTCGATCTTATTTTGAGAGTAAATGGTTTCAGAGAGGTTGTCGGTTTTGGGTGTTATTCAAAATGCCATCTGATCTGAGCTTGTTCTTAAAAGTGGAATGTTTATTGGTTTACTTATTAGTTAAACTGATCTTATTAAACTGTGAGCAGATTTTTTAAAAGATCCATCCATTTATGCATACAGGACTGAGGCACAGGCCAGAGGTGCAGGGGAGGTGAGAGGATTCACGAGAGAGGGTGGGAGCAGAACAGGCAGAACTGATGAAGAACACTGCTGAGGGGAGCAGCAGGTGGGTCAGGAGAGGTCTGCCACACCTGTGGATCACCTCCAGGGCAGGGACCCAACTCATGCTGAAGTGGCTTTAGCTTCCTAGTGCTGTGCTTTAACCCACTGCACCACCAGGGAGGGCCCAGATACTTTTGATTAAGTTTTGGTAATTGATTGCTTTTCTACCTTGCTTCTGACCACCTAAGAGACTATAACAATAATTTGCATTTGTGATAGTTTTATCATATATTTTGACAATAATATGCATGGGCTTTAAAAAATCATTTTATTATCATTTTTTTGCATTGATGGGGTGTAGGCCAGAGGTGCAGTGGTGAGAGCATTCTCCAGAGACAGTGGGGAGCAGAACAGGCAGACTGATTGAAATACACTGCTGAAGCATGGGAGCAGTGGGAAAGACAGATGAGGTCTGCTGGGTCATATGTGGGTTCGTCCCCTGGCCGGGACTGAACAAGTGATGATGGCACTGAGACTTAGTCTTTGGGCCAAAAAAGAGGCTTGCATTTGTGGTAGTTTTAAAATTATAGAAATGTGAAGTCAGCCAAAGAGAGAAAACTTGTTTCCTCATTTTACAAATGACAGACAACATTGATCTGATGTGAGTTTATCATTATCATTATCAGGTGCCATGTAGGATACTAAGTGGTATGACCCTGCCTCACTCATGTATTATAGAAAGATCAGCTTTTAATATATATCCCCAACATTTTTTTTGGTCTATATTATAGGACAGGATTAAAGCAATACAAATTTGCCAACATGAACAAAAAACCTAATCAATAAAAACTTCCATAGGAAAAGTCTACTTACTATTTTCTCTTTGCATTTTGATATTATGAATGGTACTAACCTACAGGGTTAGCTGAACACTTTGGCTTGGAAAACATTGCATGTAGAAAAAAATTAAACATAAAACGTATGTTTAAAAAGAAGAAAAGCATAGCAGGTAAGGCTATTCTTTTCTTAGAAACACAGTTAAGGAGCTACTTGTATCACAGAGTCTTCCAGAAGAATCTTCAGAGAATTAGGTTGACATTCACTATGTATGACAGTGTAGCAAGATAGGGATAGATGATTAAAGTGTAATACTGGTTTCTAGGATTGGAAATTCAGTACAGTTTTTTTTTCTCACCAAGGATAACCACTATGTAATAACACAATATATTGTGACTGTAATTAATGTAATAGGGTCACTTTTAGGACAACTTTTAAATACTCATTCGTCCACTATTTTAAAAAAAATTGAAAAGAAGTTAAAATATTTACCAGTGTGTTGAAGATCACACAAGTGAAAATGTAATAAATGTTCTACTTTAGAAAACTGTTTTAACTGCTTTTGCCTGAGATCTCACTGTTCACACCAGTATTCATATAAAATCTTTTTTCTCTCACCTCTGTATTCTCATTAATGTTGATTTTTTTTCCCCTTTTCTCATCTTCCTTCTATTTTGGAAAATAAGTTCTGTTAATGGCATTGATAGCATTAGGTTCTATTAAGATACATAAATTTAGTCTTTTATAGCTGTTTGTACTTAGTTCTATTTTGAGGATTGATATTAAAAAAAATAATAACAAAACCCTGGTTCGAACGAGGCAGACCCAGAATTCTCCACAGAAGTGGGGCATTTGTGAAATATAGGCATGTAAATCTTAGGAGGAACTGGGAAGATTCTTATGAAATGGGAAAAGGGAAGTGGATACTGGATAAATAACCATAGAGCTGTCACTCTACGTCATGTGTATAAAGTATCACAGATGCTTTTTAAGAAATAGGAGCCTTAACTAAATCAGCTTATGATAGTACTTTATAACCCAACCCCCTCATTTTTAGCCTTCCTATTTCCTCCTCCCTCCTGATATCTGTAAATTCTATAATATTTCCCCCTTATTTCATAAAGTAAATTTTATAATTCTCCCTCTGTGTGTATGTGTGTTTTCCCTAAAAGATAATACCATACCTGGCACATAGTAAGTGCTCAGTAGGTAATTGTGGTGGAATGAATGGTTGCTAGTTTAGTACTTCTGTGTGCTTGGGGTACATGAAAAGAATCTTTCCTTTTTCTTTTTTTAAAGAAATTTGCTCAAGATTTCTTTAAGGTTTTGTGTGCCCGTATAAGCTTCAAGTAATCTTTAAATCTTGGCATATATGTTTTGTGGATCAGAGGTGATAGAGATCTATTTTCATAGTCTTTTAAATTTTTTTACTTTGAACTTTATTTTAAAATGCAGTGCTTATAGATGTTTAAAATTGAGTCTTAGCTTATCTTTAATCCTAAAACTTTGAAGTTGTCCATGTTGACATTCCTCCCCACCAGGGTCCAACTGGACTCCTGGGAATTTATTTAGAACCTTGAGTATTCTATTTCCCTATCTAGTCCTCTTATTCCTGAGGGCCTGTTTGTAATTAGTCTCCCAAGAATAGAGTAATTAATTAGAATAATCTCTCTTCCCTCATCATGTGTATAAAGTACTACAGGTACCTTTTTAGAAATGGGAACATTAAATAAAATCAACCCATTTTAGGACTTTATAATCTAGCCCCCTAATTTTTTTTTTTAAGATTTAGTTATTTATGCATACAGAACTGGGGTACAGACCAGAGGTGCAGGGGTGGTGAGAGGCTTCGCCTGACAGAGTGGGGAGCAGAATAGGCAGATGGACAAAGTACACTGTTGAGGGGAGCAGCGGGCGGGTCAGGAGAGGTCTGCCTCACCATGTGGATCTCCCCCAGGGCGAGGATCAAACTCATGCTGAAGTGGCTTTAGCTTCCTAGTGCTACACCACCAGGGAGGGCCCAGCCCCCTAATTTTTATCCCCTCCCATTTTCTCTCCCTCTCTTGACATCTATAAATTTCCAACCATATATTCTAGTCATGATTCATACCTTTATGGATCACCTTCTCACTTTGCAGTGATGTTCATAGCTATGAAAATGTCGAAAGCCTTCTACTAATCACAGCTGTACCTCTTTAATCATGTGCTTGAAGATTCCTGAAGTAAATCTACATCAATCATAATGCTTTTTGTTTTTTAGGAACAGGCCATGTGGCCCTACAAAGTACATGGCAAAAAGAGAGCTGCATCATAGTAAATGTCACTTGTTGCAGGACATCCAAGTCAGGCTAGTGTTTTAGGTTAACATGTTACCATACAAATGCTTATTGGCTAAGACTTAAGGCAGTATGCAGAATATGCGAAAAATGTCTTGGATGTGTTCTGCAAAAATGCTCATTTTTTTGGCCTTGAGACTGTTGGGGACTTAACAGTTATTGAGAACATAAAGAACCTCAGTTTATGTGGATTCTATCTAATGATATTTACCACATTAGAAATTAAAAGTGAGAATATTTTGAAGTATTAGTTAAATAGATTTAAAATCCTTATGTCATAATATTTCCACAATAAGCAATAATTTATTTCTAAACCAGAAAATACTAGTGAGAAGAGTGGCCCCGTGACACATTTTGGAAATGTCTCTCATATTGCTTCATCAGAAAGCAACTGGGTGTTCTTGACTGCTTCTGTCCACTGTATAATGGAGTATTGTTTTGTTTTAATTGAAAAATATGAAGGCTGTCTGGCCTCAAACAAATTATGTAGTTAGGAGATATTTCGTTAGCATTTTCAAATAATTTTGAATATGCTTTGATATTCCACTCATTTTCTTAAGATTCATTGCAGTGAAGTGTATCAGGAGCCATATCAATAACTTTCCTTATCCTGTTATATTAAAATCCATTGGTTTATCTTGTACTTTGAAGTGCTTTTTTTACTCAAGCATAGTATTTTGTGATATTACATTGATAATTAAGAAAATATTGGCTTACTGATGCAAATCGTACACATTTTGACATTAGTTATGCAATATCAAAAAATCAAACTTATTAATATCACTATAAATCTCATCAGAATAATTTTTAAAGTATTAGAAAACTGTCTAGCTCATAATGGTAGGTAAAAGTTTTCCAAAATTTGAATATTTGCTCACATTTTATTACTGGCAACAATCAGCTGTCAGATATTTCTCCTGAAATAATAGTTTCATTTTGTTTAGTTTGGAGCAAATATTTGCCAAATACCTAAGTATGAAGAACCATATAGCCTGTGAGCTGTTCTTTCGAGAGAAAATGCTGATCCACGATAACAGCTACTAGTTCATGTTGCATTGAGCTCAGCCACTTGCTGGATGCTTTGCCTTGCAACAGCTATTTTGCTTTCATATGCAGGGAGTCTCCTACTGCCCACTTCATCACAGAATGTTATGGAAGGTCAAGATATAATAAAATTATTGCTTCATTAAAGACATTCTACAGTGAAACAGAATTTTCTTTTGTAGCTATGAGTATATCTCCACAAAGACTATAATGACCACCAGTACAATTTAATGCCAACACCCTGTGCTCAGGCACCAGCAGTTCATCCCCACTGCTTCTGCACCATCAGTGCAAATGTCAGTATAGGCAAAAGCATTTTACTTGTTAAGAAAGTAGCTACCTCACTGATTTTCTGAAAAGGCCTTAAAAACCCCCCACTGTTTTATGGGCCATTCCTGAAATGCTAGGGCACTGTAATGGAATGTTAGTTTTTTTGAAAATGGTTTTAGAAACTAATGGCCCACTATTACTCCATGATATGTCGCATGACAGTAAATAGACTGAATGTTTTATGTTTCAATAAATAAACTCATTTTAAATTCTTTATTTTTGTATTATAACTTTTTTAATTGCAAAAGTGAGATGTTCTGGGTATGAAGTTCAAATAGTGCAAAAGTGTCAAGGAACTGACTCACATACCCCTCTTTATACAGCCAATTCTCTAGTTTTGCTGCACATTGCTGCAGACCTTTTTCTAATCACATATAAGGCTTGTACATGTATTTTTTTTTTTAAGAAAACAAATAACATCATGAATACTGTTCTATAACTTATTTTGAAAACTTAACAACATGGGCACCTTGCCATGTCTGCCATTTCCATGGTGTGTATATGTCATGATTTACTTAGCTGTTTATCTGTTGTTGGGCATTTATGTTGTTTCTGATTTTTCAGTATTAATGGTGCTGCAGTAAACATTTTTGCATATGTAGCTACAGTTTTGTGTGTGCATTTCTGTAGTCTAGCTTGCCCAAAGTAGAATTGTTTGGTTGTACATCTTTAGCATCTTGAGGGAGACAGTAGTATCTTGTAAAAGTTCATGGGCTTTGTATGCCAGGTATATCGTCATTCACTAGCTATATCACCTCGAGAATGTTATTTGAGTGTAATCCCAAAGTTGAGTGCGATCATCTCATAGAGTGGAGCTGGCCTCTCAGTGCATTAAAAGGTACTAAACCAAATGAAATGATACATCACTGAATTGTCTTGCATAACATTTCCTAACATTGAGGAAATGCTTGCTTGGTGGTTTTTATTGTTGTAAGGATTAGCTCCAACTTGAGTCAGGAGGCAAGAGGTCCATGCAGGACCTTAGTTGAGGTCAGTGGAGTGACTCCAGACTCTTCCTGTACGCCTGCAGGCCTGCTTTCATTTACAAAACAAGGCCTTTAATTTAAGTAATTTCTGTTCTTTTCTAGTTCTTCAATCTGGTGATTCTTTGACTTGACTTCCCAGTATGCCATGGAGTGTTTCCCAGCTCTTCCTTTTTTACCTTTTTTATTGAAAAGGATGTTTTCATACAAAGCCAGGCAGCCTCCAGCATGGGTGGAATTTGTCACGTTAACAGAACTTTCAAAATAATCCTGAGATTCATAAACTCACTGTTTATGGTATTATCTTGATCAGTGTAATTTATTTTCAGACTGTTACTTTTTCCTGAAATTAAGCTGCAGTAGTAGAGAAGGTTCTTGCACATTGTACTGAAAAATAGTTATAGAAATTTATGCATGATTCATTTTTGTGAAAATATTCTCTAAACTATGACTTTTAATTTACCTAATTCATGATTTTATTCTCAGTGCAAGATGTATTTTAGTTGCCCCTTGGTCAATCTAAATTTCGTTTCTTCCTTAAATTTGCTCTTCTCTGGATAAACTCCTATGTTTTCCTCCTTCCTCCTCAGTTACACCAAATTCAAGGGACTGTTTATCTTTCTCATTAATAGGAGAGTGTAATGTTGTGAGCCACAGAACCTCTTTGAGCCCTTTAATTCCTTAATGTCCTTGATCTGGTGAAGCTGTTCAGTAAATCTCTTCACAGTTTCCACAACCAAGCCATCTGCCTTCATCAAAACAAGTCAAATCTGCTTATTCCTTCAATGTCTAACAAATATTCTATATAACGATGATGTAGAAGACTGCAGACACCAAAATAATTTGCAATTGTGAACACTTCCTCTTGAAATCTCAGCTCAGTTTCTCTTGACATAGTTGAAGCTGGCCGGCCAGCTTTCCTTTGACTTCTCTGTGACTCCGTTTGCTGCAGCTACTCTCATTTGGCATGTGAACTAATTTAACTTTTCCATATTAGATGAAACTTCATAAGACCTTTATTTGGCCTTCTACTTCTTATCTATTAATCAGTACACACATCTCTCCATCTGCTGTTCCATGTGACAGTGCATTTCTTGTCTTCTCTTTAGCCTGCCTGTCGTTAAATCTCAGGCAGACTGATAGTGCTGGGTACCTAGCCAGAGTTACTGATGTTGTCCAGACTGGAGACTCGGGATTGTGGCTTCCTGATGGCGCAAGTATAGGGACTGTGACATGTTCCTAGACAAAATCAGTTTATTATTTTGCATCTGACAATCAGTGCATCTTTAAAAATATTTCTTCTCAACCTTCTCCTTCCTATCCTTTCTTTCCTCACCATTGTTAATTTATGTCTTTATCAATTTATGTTTACATTTTTCCAGTTACCCAGCTGGTCTTCACTTCACCTTTCTTTCTGTTCCTTCCATTACTCTGTCACACCAGCTTGATTTTCTGCCAGTTACTGCTTTTAGTATAGTCCCCTCTTCTTTCAACAGCAGTCATAACAGCGAAGCCCTAAAATCTGAAAGGATATCATTTCCAAGGTTTTTCGAACACACCTAGTGTCCCCCCGGGTCGTCGATTCCCCTCTCCTAACTCCCTGGTAACATTCTGCTAGCATGTGCCTCTCCAGCTTTGTTCTCTCTCTACACAGCCTCTTCAGGTTGCTCTGCAATATTTCACTGTCTTCTCTTGTTATGCACTCTGCCCACCCAGCCAGTCCTGGTTCAAGCCTGCGTCCCGGGAGGCTGACTGCTCTGTAAGAGGGCTTTCCTCTTACGGCTTCCCACAAGCTGGGCTCTGCTCCTCTTGGTAGCGCCTCCAGACAGCCGTGTCTTAGTCTCTTGCACTGTCTTGTCAGCTCCATAAGATGAGCACTTTGTGAAGGACATGACAGGTTTGTAATTTGTTGTGCAAAAGGATGAGTTTCAAATCTTTGCTTCTGAGCTGCACTTATCAGGTTATAGACAGTTCTCTCATTTTATAGGAAAAACTGGAAATTTCATACATGAAGTTGAGATATTCATGTGAATTGCAAAGTTTTTTTTTTTTAATGAAAGCATGGATGTTCTTCATTTTCAAAAAGTGATGAAATGCAGAATCTTTCATGCCATGGGCTGAATTTGCATTTCATGTATGCTCAAGTTTTGAAAAGGTTAATGGGCTTTTTCAACCCTTCCTTTATGTGAGCTAAGTTAACAGTTATCTTTCCACTTGTTACATGGTCCTCCTGCTGCTCAGTAATTTATTCTTTGTTCATTCCTCTGAAGAGTTTTGACTTAGATAGCCAGCCTTCTTTTGACTAGGGTGTAGTTCAAAGTTGCTGCATTTTTTAGAGAGACAATTGCATTTTAAAATGTAGCAGGGACTACATTTTAAATATACAAATTTTTAAGAGCGCCAACTCATGAATTATTGTAAGAGAATATACTTGTGTGACTGTTGTCTAAATCCAAAGACAGAGTATATCTAGTACCCAGTGATACTCCAGTGAATCTCAATCACCTGTCACCTTCTGCTCCCAAAGGGGTAACCACTCGCTTTTTGACTCCTGACACCTGGCTTTGAAATTTATATAAACAGTCATTCATATTCATTATGCATTCATTTGTGCATGGCTCTTATAACTCCATATTGATTATGCATTTTATCAATGTGGTAAGTGTAAGGATAGTTTCTTCACTTTCATAGCTTCATTGTGAGAATACACCTATCGGTGACTAACATTCAGGTTGTTTTCAATTTTGGCTTCTACTGAGGAACAGTGCTGTGAACATTCTTGTACATTTTTGATGTGTGTACAGGTGTATACCAGAGCACAAATTACACCTTGCTGGTTATGAATCTGGGAGAAGCAAGCCAAGATACTGTACCAGGGAGGCCAGTAAAGATCTAGAGGGTATGGGTATGAGGGCACCTTCTTCTCCTGTGTCTTGGGTTAGTTTGAAGACTCCTTCACAAAGTTTTGAAGAAAAACAGGACAAGAGGAAATAAAGGGAAACATTTGAGCATTTCTCTGAGCCATCCAAAAGAGACATTTAAAACGTCTTTTACAGAGGCTGTTGAAATTATTGGATTAGTCATTGGTGACCAGATTGGACTGAATTACGTTCTGAGTAACCTCTCTCACGAATCTGGTTTTGGATGGGTTGATAAGGAATGAAAAGCAGTATGAAGGTGATATTAGTTTGAGAGAAAATAGACTGCTTCTTTGCATATGCTTGTTTATTAACAAAAGAATGTAAATTTACTTATTGCTATCCTCTTGATAACATTTGGTCTAGATGCTTGACCAGCCCTCACAGTCTAGGATCCTCATCCGGCCTGTGTACCAATCTTGAGCAGTGTCCTAGTTTTTAATTTAAGCTGATGTACCAACATGGCAGCAAATGTGTAAGTAGTTGCAGCTATCATACTACAGTGGTTTATTGAATGTCAATAAATGATCTTTTCTTCCAAGAAAAGGCTCTTTATTCACTTGATCACTTGGAGTGCTTTTTTTAAAATACTTGGGTTTGGCAGACTTCTTGGATACTGGGGTGCCACAGTGAACTGAATGTGGTTAAACAGCTTGGAACACTGGAGTTGAATAGGCTCAGGGCACATGTGCCAAAGGGTTGCATGCCAAGTCATCTTGCTCCCAGTGCCAGCTCTGATGAATTTCAGTTCTGCTGCTGCTTCCACTTCTGGATGCCTCTCTATGTCACACACTCATTTTGTTTTCAGTGTCACAGCTCCATATATGCACATTATGGACATATTCCTATGGACATGATCTCCATTATCTCAAATTTCCATTAAAATCATAGCTGCCATTACTAGGTACCCAGCCAGCAGGTGCCAAGTATTGCTTAGGCATTTTATGTATGCTTACTCATTAATCCATAGAAGGCCTGGGAGAAAGCAGGGTGTTAGCCCTATTTCTATGTGACTGTGCAATTGTAGCATAGAATGAATTTCAGTACTTGGAGTTAAGTGCCTGGCTGATTAAAATAATATGTAAGGTTCCTAATACTGTGTTAGACTCAGTCAGTAAATAGATTACATTTTCTTTTTTTAAATTCTATTTGACTTTGTGGTGGGTTTGTCTCTATTCTAGGGCCTATCAGCAGAAGAATTCAGGGACAGTAATTCATTAAAAACCAGCCACCAAGTACTGTTGTATTTTTGCCCCCTGGAAGAGAACTGCTTTAATCTTTGTTCTGAAGTTACAAGTATCAACCTTAAAAATCTCTCCTTCCCCCTTTCTTCCCATTGCTAATGCCTTAAGTATGTATTTAGTGTTAGATAACATAGCACTAACCCTAACAGTTTAAAATTATATTTTTATTCATCTCAAACACTAGAGGTTTTACATGTTATCAGATGCAAAGGGAGAATGGATTAACATATCCTGTATCTCTTTTAGAGATTACTAGTTGACAAGAAATTACCCTTCTCAGTTATGTTGGACTTGGCCAATGATAGAAAAGTCTAAAACACCGTTCCTGCCTTTATTGGGTTCACGGTTAAGGTGGAAAGAGAGGGGACATTTCTTGAGTGTCTACTGGATAGTAGTCCTTTGATATATATTACATAATATATTTTTGAGCTTTGTATTTTTCCCATTTCATAAGCAAGAAAACTGATTAGAAAGGTTAGGTTACAGCACAGGTCTTTTGGTTTCTGAAGCCTACCTCTTCTTGCTGTAGAAAAGAAAGAGGAAGGAAATACCACTGTGTTTACCTGAAATTTCCCTTCTTCCTCTTCTCTGCTGGGCCTGGAAAGTAATGCTTATGCTTAAAGATGCAGCTTGGAGGTCACCTCCCACGGGGTCTTTTAACTTTTTCCTTCTCTGTCTCCGTATAACCTTGTTCAGTTTTAGCCTGAACCCGTCTTCTACAATCTAAACACTATCTCTTTTTTAATCACCCTCTCCTTTCTTAGCCTCCACCCCATACCTGATGAGTAATAAATATTTTTTTTCCTAAATAGTGATTAAGGCTGGAAGTGCAAATGAAGTTCAGAAAGACTTAATGGATCAGGTGGGAACTAAAGGAGTTTCCAGCATCTGCGAGGGATTTAGATTAGCGGGCCAGATTGAGGGGGGGGTGGGGACCACATCAGAGTGGTCAATGGAAGGGAGCCTTGCTAGTTCCTGCTAGGAAGCAATGCAAGTTAAATTTGGATGCGAAATGTATTATCTCAGCTCTTTGAAAACTGCCCCAAATGATATCTCTTTTTCTTTTGTTTCCTCAAAATTAATTATCTTTTTGTAGCTATGGTAACCCATTTGAAGCTCTATTATGCATGTAATCTGTACACATTGAACTATTTGCTTCAGCATTCTAAACATTTTCCTGCACAGTCAATAATTCTATATTTACAATGTTCTCTTCCTTCTGGTGAAAATTGGCTTTTCCCTTTAGATTTTGAAAGATGATTTTAAAAAGAATTAGGAATGACAGCTTGACTAATTAACTACCATAAATGACCATCATCTTTGTGACGAATGTTCATGCCATTATTTGCTTGTATTGACATTCTTTTTTCTAGGCAGTTTTTACTTTGAGAAACTTTATACATAACACACAGACTACCATCTTGGTTTCCCTAATTTCCCTGGCACCCCAGACCCCGACACCCTCACCCCTGACTTCTCCCCACCTCCTGCTCTCTTTCTTGGACTCCTGCAGCCCAGCAGGACACCCTTTGTGCCCTGACTGACTGGCACTGCCCAGCTGGTTATGCCTCTGGGCGCTGCTCTTTCCTCTGGTTGCTGTTGTCCCGTTGCCAGTCTCCCAGCTCAGCTTCTCAGTCTCCTCCGACTGCCTGTGTTCTAGGTCCAACCTCTCTCCGAGGAGGAGTTTTTGTCTGGCAGATGAGGCAGTCACACCTACCCCCTCGAGTGGCTCCGTTAGATGAAGAGGTGGCCCAACACCTGGAGGCTAGTAGAAGTCTAACTCCTTCTTTCCCTGAGCCCTTGGCATTGCAAAATTAATTAAAAAAAAAAAAAAAGATTTGTTTGTTTATGCATACAGAACTGGGGTACAGGCCAGAGGTGCAGGGGAGGTGACAGGACTCACCAGAGACAGAGTGGGGAGCAGAACAGGCCGACTGACACAAGTACACTGCTGAGGGGAGCAGTGGGCGAGACTTGTTTTTAAAAACATTTGTTCATTATGCACTCACTAGTTATTGAGTGCCTGCCTGTGTCACATGTATTCTTTGGATATGGGGTACAACAGGAGCAAAAACAGACAAAAAATAGACCAACATGTTCCAATACAGTTGAAAAAACAAGGTAGCATTCTTTTTTTTTTTAAAAAAAAGATTTATTTATTTATGCATACAGGATTGGAGTACAAGCCAGAGGTGTAGGGATGAGAGGATTCATCAGAGACAGAGTGGGGAGCAGAACAGGAAGATTGACTGAAATACACTGCTGAGGGGAGCAGCGGGCAGGTCAGGAGAGGTCTGCTGCGCCCTGTGGGTCAGCTCCTTGGCTGGGATCAAACTGTTGCTGCAGTGGCTGTGAATAGCTTCATAGTGCTGTGTTTTAACCCCTTGCATCACCCAGGAGGCCCCTGAATTTAATAACTAACTGTTTATTATATATAGCAGTGGTGGTGATATATCACATCAGCAGTTAGTCATAAAAAATAATGCAAGGCAGCATTCATTTTAAAAATGTTTGGTGGCCCTCCCTGGTGGCGCAGCAGGTTAACGCACAGCACTGAGAATCTAAAGCCACTTCCTCATCATGAGTTCGATTCCCGCCTGCCCTGGAGGTGACCACATGGCAAGGCAGACCTCTCCTGACCCGCCCGCTGCTCCCCTCAGCAGTGTACTTCGTCGATCTGCCCGTTCTGTTCCCCACTCTGTCTCTGGTGAAGTCTCTCACCGCCCCTGAGCCTCTGGTCTGCACTCCAGTTCTGTATGCAGAAATAAAAAAATCTTAAAAAAAAAAAATGTTTGGTAAGTTCAAAAATATATCTGATATAGAAAGATATTATATGTTAAGAAAGTTAAATCTCCTAAATCATGTTTACTAAAGCATTTCCAGCCCTTTGGTTCTCTCAGGCAGGACCGTTTCCCTTGTGAAGTCACAGGTTGTGGTGGCCACAGCTCATGTGGGGTCTTTGTCTCTGAATAGCCACTGGCTGTGTGACACAAGCTGCGACCTATGTAGGAACTTGGAACCAACTTTGTTTTTATTTCCAACTAAGTACTTATTGCTAAAAACAGTAATAAAAACTAACAGCTTTGTCTGAGACCATCTTTGCTCAGTATTGAGGATACTACAATAATGTGCCTTGGGAAGGCATTCAGGAAAGGTTTATGGCAGCAGAAAATGTTTATTTTTCCAGATGAATTTCTATACGTCTCTTTTTGGGATTTTTATCAACAGTTACATTTGACATTTAACACCAGTAATAAATATCATCCTAGATAGTGTTTGTTTTTCTTTTACTTATTTTTGTACTTTAGAAATATACAATTATTCAGTTTGAATCATCTTTATTTTTGAGATAACTGTTTTGATATTAAGTATTTATTTTACCATCTTTACATATATATTTTTATTATATATGTACATATGCATATATATAATATAGTAAAAAATATATATGTGAGAGACACTTTTTAAGATTGATTTATTTATGCATACAGAATCATGGTGATGAGAACATTCATCAGAGATGGAGTGGTGAACATTCACCAGAGACAGATTGATGAAGTACACTGCTGAGGGGAGCAGTGGGGGAGACAGGAGAGGTCTGCTGTACCATGTGGGTCACCCCACCTAGTCAGGGATTGAACTCGTGCTGAAGAGGCTGCAGCTGGCTTGGTAGCGCAGCACTCTAACTTATTGCACCACTAGGGAGGGACCCTATATGAGAGATAAAAGTAAATATTGATTGATTTGTTTCTGGGCTTAATTTTTAATAATTTCAAGCCAGCAGGGGAAAACTCTTATGCTCATAGTAACTTTCTTGTGAAAATGTATGCAGTACAGCTGTCATATATTTGCAGAATCGTAGATCCAGGAAAGCACCTTGAGTCTTCTGGTTTCTTTTCTTAACTCTGTTTCATTCCTGGCCTGCTTCTGGCCTCGCTTTATTATTAGAAACCCAGAGAGGTAAAGTAATCTTCTTAGAACTGTACTGCATGTAAGTGGCAAAGTTGGGACCAGATAATGCTCTTCCCAGTAACATAAGGGAAATAATACCATGAAGCAAATTTCAGTTACTTTTTCTGTCTTGTTCAAACTAATTGTAACCTCTTTAGGACCAGTCATCTTTTCTTAGAATCTGTCTCTATTATCCCACCATTCCAAAATAATATATACAAGAAAATATATAATATGTACTTGTACACAGATGTGTATCTAGTGTTTGTTCTTGTGTGACTGTGGTAGGGTTATTTAGACATTATGATGGAGGTATATTCTGCACATGTGTGTGTTGGGGTGGTGTATGGAGATATGTCTGTCTGTCTGTCTATAATTTTTTTTGGATGCCCTGTCCTTATCTACTTTTAAGCTTTGCCCTGTCCTCATATTCCAGACTGGGTAAGATGAAATAGAGAAGAAAATACTCAGATTTCATTTCAGAATCTGCAGCAGCTGGAGTGAACATCAAACAGATGGGCTTTTCCACCCTGATTATCCTGACTTCCTAAATTTAGAAATACATGCTTTAAAAAAAAATGTAAATTACCCGAGGGGGTGGTGTAGCACATGCCAGGCAGTGCTAACGAGTGCAAATAGATGTCATCTGCTGACTTAGATGAATCTCAGCTCCCACTTCTGGGTCTCAGTTATTTCATTCCCTTTAGGTTTGTTTTATGTCACTGCTTTCCTTTCTGAAAATGTACTGTCAAGCCTCTTTTCACATATAGATTAATATTATTTTTAAATGTGGAGATTTAGACAGTGTCTTAAACCAAAATAGTGTTTAAGCTGTTTTATTACTCATTCTTTCAAACAGGTGGAGAAGGATGTGAAAGAGACTTTAGATGAGGAGTCACTTGTATTTTACCTTGGCAAGTAGCTGGATAAATGAATTTGGGTAAAATACTGCCCACACCATAAATGAGTGGGCTAAACTCGGTGGTCCCTAATGTACCTTTCAGTTACAATGTTCTATGTTTTTGTCAATTATCTGGATCTGTAAATTATTTTATAGGTGTTGTGTCCCTAGAATCCAGGACACTGCCTGCCTGGCGCATGATAGGTGTTTAATGAACATTGACAAAAGAATCAACATAGCCCAGGTAGGAGACCTGCATGGCACGGCAGACCTCTCCTGTTTCACCAGGTAATCCCCTCTGCAGTGTAGTTCAGTCAGTGTACCTATTCTGCTCCCCACTATGTCTCTGCTGAATCCTCTCACCCCCTGTACTTCTGGCCTGTATCCCAGTTCTTGTATGCATAAATAAATCTTAAAAAAAAAAAAAAAGAAACGTGAGGAGGTTGGAGTGTCACATCACCTCTCATGGTGGGAAAACGTCTTAGATAAAAGAATGTGATGATAGAACCACCTTTATTCCAAAATTACAGGAGGGAAAGCAGAACTTAATTAGATGTGTGTAAGCCCATCACTGAAGGAAGTGGAAT
>NW_004567104.1:35123574-35145063 GCF_000260355.1 Condylura cristata
TAATAATCTTTTAAAAAAATTCTTGAAATATTATAAAAAAATAAAATGTTTAATTAAGTATCTTTCTAGAATTATTTTAAGCATATACAATTAAATATATTTGTATGCTTCTCAGCCAACTCACTTTATAAAGAAGTAGTACCATACTATACCTGTGTATTTCTTTATTCCTTGTACTGATGCACTGTAACTTGTCCCCGGATTGATGAAAATTTAGAGAATTCCCATCTTTTCCTATTATAAACAACTATAAAATGAATAAATTTGTGCATATATTGGTTTGTATATCTAACAAGATTGCTTGATGTAAATTAATTACATCAAATGATCAAGACACTTTGACCTTTGAAATAATATGCTTTTAGGAACAAATATAGATCAATAAAGTGCACTGGAAAAAATTTTTTTTAAAGACTTAATTATTCATACAGAACTGGGATACAGGCCAGAGAGGTACAGGGGTAGTGAGAGGATTCACCAGAGACAGGGTGGGGAGCAGAACAGGCAGATCAACTGCACTGCTGAGAGGAGCAGCCGGTGGGCCAGGAGAGGTCTGCTGTGCCATGTGGTCACCTCCGGGGCAGGCGGGGATCAAACTCATGCAGAAGTGGCTTTAACTTCTTAGAGTGCACTGAAATTTAAAGGTTGTGTCAAGGTATCAAAAATACATACTAATCTTACTTGTTACCCAGTTCATGAAAGTCTAGTGTTTTCTCTTACTGTTGAAAGTAACTAAGACTTGCTTTTTAAATCCTGTAATAATAAATAAAATATCCGTTAAGTACTTTACTGGCAAATACTGCATTGTGGGTATAGGTAATTCTTATTCTCCATAACAGAAAAATCTAAATTTGAGATCTATTGTCATAGTTTTCAGTTTTCTCCACATTGGATTTTGAAGTGTTGGAAACATTTTTTTTTTGAAAGATTTATTTATTTATGCATACAGAACTGGGGTACAGGCCAGAGGTGCAGGGGAGGTGACAGGACTCACCAGAGACAGAGTGGGGAGCAGAACAGGCAGATCGATGAAGTACACTGCTGAGGGGAGCAGCGGGCGGGTCAGGAGAGGTCTGCTGCGCCATGTGGTCACCTCCGGGGCAGACGGGAGTCGAACTCATGTGGAAGCCGTCTTAGATTCTCAGTGCTGTGCTTTAACCCGCTGCGCCACCAGGGAGGGCCGGAAACATTTTGTTTTAAGATATAAGAAATTTGATCAGATAAAGCAATATACTGAGCTGGTAAAAAAAAATCATCTTGAGTTGAATTTATTGGCTTTAATGCATGTGTTTTTTATTGACTTGTATTTCAATAATCTTATGCTTTTTCTGGTTAACCAGTGGTATTATTATAGGGGTGTGTGTGTGTGTATTAGATAATGATATTGAACAGTTGGGGGGTGTAAGGACTTAGTGGTTATTATCAGTGTTTCCTACTTTTGCATTAGAGTAGTCATATATATGGTCAGTAGAAAAGGGAAGGAGAGAACTTTTGTTTCTTAAACTGTTGACTTAGTGGCATCCCAGACTGAGCAATTGCCAGGTGTATTCGTCAGAGTGCAGACTTCTGGTACCACCCCAGATGTATTGACTAAGGGTTAGGGACAATTTATGACTAACTAATGGAAAAGTCATTTGGAAATTAGCAAGGGTGTCAGGGAGCAGAGGGACCGAGGCGTTGTGAATAGCTTGAGGGCAGTGGCTGAATCACTGGCTTTGCTACCAGATTGCTCCTTCTGAAGATCCTACCACAAACCCAATCAGGACCAGATCAGTGGTTTCTGTTGTCCTTGAAATGTTAACTTAGAGCTGACCCAGAGCTGCAGAATTTCAGAGAGGCACTTTAATCTTTTCTAAGAAGCTGAGCTTGCTTCAAGCTTTATTAACTTAGTTCATGATTATCTAAAATAGTCTCACTCTTGTTCATCATAGATAGCTCTGCTGATATTAGCCCTGAAATAGTGAAGGCAGATTTAGTCAGGCCTATATTGCCAGTTGCTGTTGGGGAAACTACTTCAGTGCCCCATAGATACCTCAGCCCTATAGTCCTGTAAACTGATCTTGTCCTGTTGCCCCAGATCTGATCCTCTTTACATTCTTTCAATGTAGGAGGCATTAAGCACTGATTATCTCTAGATGAAAAAAACAAGACATGTTCTTTGTCTTGAGAGTTGAGGTATAAGGGAATCCATGGAAAGGCTTTCCACTTTTTAAGGATCATCATCTTGTATAGAATGGAGAGCAATGGATCAAGAATAGTGGCAAGGAGGCTGATTGGAGAAATCAAGGACTGAGGTAACAGTGGCAGTGGTGAATGAGAGAAGTGGTGGGTAGATGAACACAGGTTTGAATGGGAGTCAGGGGCATGTGGTGGTAATTGGCTGAATGTGGGGCCTAGGAGGAGCAGATGCGAAAGATGACCCCCCAGGCTTCTAACTCCAGCACCTGCATCTGTCAGGGGTCACATACCTGCATGGAGATGTTGAAATCCTGCCCAGGGGAACAGGTTTGGATTATATTACATGTATGTCTATGCTATTTTCTATTGATGCATTCATCAGTTGATGGACATTTTTTGGACTGATGATACTTTCTTGCTTTCATGATTAATTCTACGGACATTTATGTATAAGTTTTTGTATAGACGTGTCTACATTTTTCTTTAATATACACCCAGAAGTGGAATTGCTGAATCTGTGGTAACTCTGTTTAACTGCCAAACTGTTGTCCAAAGTTGGCTACACTTATTTCTCCCCAGTAGTCTTATGAAGATTTCAATTTCTCTGCATCCTCACCAACACTTGTGTCTTTTTATTGCAGTCATTCTAATGGGTTGAAGAGATACCTAGTTGTGGTTTTATTATTTCCTAATAACTAATATTGTTAAGCACCTTTCAGATGCTTATTGACTACTTGTACATTTTCTTCATTTGTACATTTCTTCGTTATCTTATTTAAACATGTTGCCCATTTTTTATTGGATTGTCTATATTTTAAAATTAAATTTCAAGATTTCTTTGTAGGTGCTGAAAGCAAATCCTTTACTAGATATAATGTTTATAGACACTTTCATCTTGTTGTCTTTTCGCTTTTTTGATGGTATCATTCTCTGTACAAACATTTAAAATTTTTATCAAGTTCATATATCATATTTTCTTTTATTACTTATGCTTTTGGTGTTGTATCTATAATTGCTTCACTCTGGTGCAATATCTCCAGCCTCTCTTTTTTCCCTTGAACTTTTTCTTCATTCTCAAGGTAGCCATGGTCTCACTGTGATTTATTTGCGAACTTGCATTTGTTACAGTGCCAGGTTTATGTACCCCCAAAGTCAGATCCATAGGTCCAGTAGGTCAAATTGCATATGTGCTTGGAGGTGGGGTTGATGATCTGCCCTGTCAGTATGTAAGAGTAGTTTTCTAGAACTGTTAATCTGGTGAATAAAGGCTTTTAAAATGTAGATTCACTTTGTTACTAAATGTTGAAGGAACACCATCTAATAAACCATGCTGTGCAATCTTACACTGAAGTTTAGGACATGTACCAAGGGGGAACATTTGAGGGAAATCTACCAGTGTGGGTCGATAACTGGGAGATTCACTCATAACCTCCATGTCCGCTATGTGAATTTTCCAAAATGCTACCTCTACTATTCCTTTTTTTTGTTTATTTCACATTTTGGAATATAGGCTGTGGTTGTTTTTGCTTTTCCTCTTAGTGCCAGTTTAAGGAATTGCTAATTGTCCATTCTTGCTGGAAAGTACTGATTACCATTTGAATATAACAGTCTTTTTGCTAAAACTTTCCTATGGTTGATTCGAGCAAATACAAGAGCCCTCTGTTTGTGGACTGAATGTTCAGCCAGCCATGACGTCGTGAACTATTATCAATGAAGCTTATTCATCACTTTCCGTGCTGCTCATTGTACGGGACTTGCAGAGAATCCTGGACACTTTGAATGGAAGCTTCTCCTCTGCTTACCTCCACACACTGTTGGTATTTAGTGATTCTGTTCCCTATCTTTTCCAGACCTTGTGGATAATTAGATCTTTTTGTTTTCTGTTGACTTCCAGTAGTGTCTTGCACATGGTAGGCACTGATTGAGAATTTTGTTCACTTTCTAGTAACAAAATGACAATTAATATTCTAGGAGGTAGTTTCATGTTCTCTTTTCTTATAAGTGTAGGAGATAGTTTTATATTCTCTTATAGGTGGACAGTATCACTTTGCAACAACCTAGGTAATTTTTTTTGGTAATATTTTTATAAAATAAAATAAAAGAAGTATAAGTTGACGGTCTTATTAGTAAGATTAAAAGCTTATTATTCTTCAGGTAAAGTTAACTTATTAAAATTTAATCACCTATACTGGTTAAGTAATTAAAGTCACAGGTTAGTTGCTAATTCACTTCTATGCATATAGTTGTAGAGACACAACAACAGAGGTAATTTGTCCAAGTGGATGACCAGAATGCAGTGGAAGTTGTTACAAAGTGAAGCCTGTTATATATGCTGGTAAAAATCATACTCTCTGAAACATGGCAGGCACTTATGAGAGCTTGATAAAGCATAATCAGACCATCATAACATGGACAGTGGGCCTATCCCAAAACAATAGCGGTAGTGGTTTTTCCCTGTGTTTGTTGTGGTTACTGGGGGTATAAATGTCCTTGAATTGTATGGTTTCATCTAACAACAGGCTTACATTTTTCAGAATATTCCATGCCAAGTATATATGCTGGCCCTGCATCTCCCCTCACTGTTGTCCTATCAGTGATTTTGAGAGAGGGGCCCAGTAATTCTGTGACCTTGATTCTAAGGAGAAGCAGATTTCTGGATCTCCGTGGAGTTTACATTGGGCTTGGAAGGGATACACTTTTCCTGGAGACTGGATGATTCCAGAGTTGCTGGTTCACTAGTTTTCCCTGAAGTCATTTCAGTATATTCATTTCTTCTAGTCAAGGACTCTTCCCTTCTGTCCCTCCTCACCCCCCTTGCAACTAGAACTGCCTCTCCTCCTGCACACCCACCCCTCTGTCCTGCAGATTTCCTGATATGTAGAATTTCCCTAGATTGAAAATGAGTTTTGCTCTGATATTTATTAAGGTGTGATATGGCTCAGAAATTAATTCTGAGAAATTAATTAACCTTCTCTAGGGTCCCTTCTCCAGGTCTCTGGAGGACCTGGAGTTGCGTTGGGGTTACTAGTGAAAGGATATTCTTATTCCCCCTTTTATCCCAGTGGATCAAAAATTTGTTCTGTATGTAGATTGTGCATAGTAAATGTGCTGACTGCAGGTTTTGACCAACTGCTCTTCTCACTCATATATATATATATATATATATGAACCTATTTATTTAGATTATTTTAGAACTTCACATTTGATTCTAGATAACTCCCCTATCTTTCAGCAGCACAGTTATAATCTATTTTATTTACTTTTAAATTATTTCATATTTTCATATTAGAATCCCCTACCTTACCCCAGTATCTATCTTACCTTTCAGTAATCCATTTATCCTTATTGAATTAAATGCACAATTACTTAACTAAAGATGGATTTTATAAGTAAGGAGTATTATACTTTCCTGCCTTAAGCCCTGCCCCTAAGCCATTTGTCCTGCCTGCTTTCCTTGATGCATTGTAGCTTCTTTTTTCCACCAGGTTATTCTGATGTGCTCATCCCAGGGTCTGTCCCTCCATCTGTTCTCTTTCCCTTCATGTACACCACAGTTCCCCCAGAGTAACTTTAATGAACATTTGATCACATCCTTTTGATTATAAAAAAATGTCCAGTGATTCTCTATCGTGTTTTGGTTAAAACCCAAACAAAGCTTTTAAGCTATACAGTTGTAGATGTGTCCTAGAGTCTCTGTACTCTGTTTCTTAGTAGCTCTCAAAGTTTCTACTCTAACTAAGCATATCATCCACTTTAAAAAAAAAAAAGTTCTTGATGAAGTAGTTTGGCAAATAGTTGCTTTAAAGCAACTGCCAGTGACAAATGAAATGCTGCTTCTTTTTCTTTTGTGACTGGCAGGGCACATGCAGCCGTCACGTCCCTCCTGGTACCCTGTTCAGTTCTTCCGTCCGTTGTCTTTAGAATGTGTTTTCTTTCTGAAAGTGGAATTTGCCCCATTTCAGAAGCCTGGAAATTGTCCCATTGTATCGGATTTTGAAATACTATGCTGTTACGATGGAAAGCACTGGAAACCCCAGTCCAGCCGAGGCTTTGGTCCTGATTGATTACATGACCCCTGGCAGGTCATCCTCTCCTTATAACTGTATCCTTATTCAAAAATTTAGATTTGGTTGTCTCGAGTGATTTTTTTTTTTTTTAATGTTCCCCTTGGCCCTTATGGCGGGGGGGACATGTTCTTGTTTTCTGTCTTTTAACTGCCTGGTGACCTTTATGTACTGCATATGCACTCTGCCAGCAACTGCCATACTATATTGAAATTCTTCTTGCTTTTTTCCTTTACGCAGTATACTGTTACTTCTTCAGAAACATTTGAATCATCTTTGTATTGGCTGCACTTGGCCCACTGTCTGTTTGTGCCCTGTTAATATGGGTTGACATGTCCTTCTAAACTCTGTCCTTTTTAAAGATTTATTTATTTATGCATCCAGAACTGGGGTATAGGGCAGAGAGGATTCACCAGAGACAGAGTGTGGACCAGAACAAACAGATCGACCAAGTACACTGCTGAGGGCCAGGAGACGTCTGTCTCGCCATGTGGTCACCTCTGGGGTGGGGATCCAACTCATGTTAAAGTGGCCACGTCTAGCTTTGTAGCGCTGCTCTTTAACCTGTTGTACCACCAGGGAGGGTCCCGAAATCTCTGCTTGGTTTTTGCCACGGAACTTGTTGAGCAGTCTGCCTATCAGGTGAGCAACTTTACATTGGTTGCTTATTTGACCCCAATTAATACATTATAGAAATGTTTAAGGTTGTAGAAGTCAAAAAAGTTCAGGTAGAGTCATGCTGATCAGGCACATGCATGTGTCCAACAGATGAAAGCTGTGGTTATTCATTCATTGTTCTCCTTAGGGAGAGCTCATTGATTATTAGCCCGATGAAGGGCCTGGGTTGGTATTCTCTGTCTGGGCCTTCCTGGCCTCTGGCACCAGAGAGGAAGACGTGGATTCTCTGCCCACAGACAGGGCAGCCTGCCAAGAGTCTCAGTCACATGCCTGGGGAACTGCTGCTACATTTTTTCTTCCTTGTCTTTTTCAAGGCTGCTGTTGTTGGGCTTTCTGCCTGGTGTCCCTGAATTGTAATTCTTTTGGTTCTTTGGGTAGTGAACGCCAAACATTGCTTAGCAGTTGATGCAATCTTTACTGGGGCTGGTTTGCCTCCACTGAGTAGCCCAGGCAGTGTTTGACATACACCACCAGGCAGGACTTGCCAGAATGGGAGCAGTGGCCTTATTTTCCTTTTGCCTCTGAACTTGCAGCCAAGACTCAGACCCTGGGCCCACAGCCCTCACACCCACAGCCTGCACCAGAAGATCCGCAGCCCTGGGTGTATGTTGTGAGACACAGCTTGTCCTCACCTATTTCTCCAAGGGAACTCCGCTTTCTCTGGCATGAACACCTGAAATCATCTTCACACTTCTCTTTCCTAGTTAGGCATGTCACAGCATGCTGTTGACCGAGTTCAGCCTTGTACCGCTCCGAGCTATCTTTCATGCCCAAATGTGCAGACATGGATAGGAAGGTTAGTCAAAGTTCTCTTCCTTTCCTGTGTTTGTACTGGTGGTGATGGGTGGTACTGAACCTCTACACACTGTTTTCTGTCCACGTATTTGTGAGATGGTTCACAAGGGTTAGACGTTTTGTACAAGGCTGTCTAGTGGGATGAAACTAATTAATGCCTGAGATGATGGAACTGCCAACCTAGCCTTCCTTAACAGAGTGTTCTCAGTAACAACATGGACATGGAATGACCCTGTTACCCCGAGTTACCTATTCAGAGCTGAGAAATGTGGAGAAAAGAGAAAACTGTGAGACTAGAAGAGAACTTAGGGCAAAAAAATCTCATTTTTTGTTATCACCCTCCCTTTCCATTTAATTCCTGTGTTTTCTCTTTTATGTGAGAAACACTATTTTTACATTTCATTTTATTTCAATATTGGACCCTCCACTTTCCAGCTATATAAAGTTGGGAGAATTTATTATCCTCTCAGAGCTGTGGTCTCCTTTGTAAAAACAGACAGTGCCTTTTAAACTTACATGGCAGTTTTGAACATGAAGTATCATGTGAGCATGTGTAGTTGGTGTGGGACACTGCTGAGCTGGGGTAAGGGCTTCTTGTCATTTGCATGTTAAATTGAGCACACAAAATACTGCTTACTATAAACCCCTCTTTTGCACCTGCATTGAAAACTAGAAGGAAATGGTATAAGTGGTATTAAGTAGAAATTGAGGTACTTAAAGAATAATATTTAGGGCCTTCTCTGGTGGTGCAACAGGTGAAAGCACAGCACTATGAAGCTACCACAGTCACTGCAGCACGAGTTCGATCCCCAGCCAGAGAGGTGACCCACATGGTGCTGCAGACCTCTCCTGACCCAACCGCTGCTCCCTTCAGCATTGTATTTCGGTCCATCTGCCTGTTCTGCTCCCCACTCTGTCTCTGGTGAATCCTCTCACCCCCTTCATCTCTGGCCTGTACCCCAGTTCTGTATGCATAAGTAAATAAATCTTAAAAAAAGAAAAGAATAGTATTTAGTTTAGTTCAGTGAACACTTGTGTACCTGCCACTTGTAGTGCAGCAGACAACTCCTTTGATGTTTGCAGCCTCGAGCAGCACAGGCGAGCAAGAGGAGGGTTTGGTAGAGCGGGGTAGGCACTGTAGCAGCGTGGCTCTTGTGTATGCAGACAGCGGTGAGAGGAGGCACAGAGGTGGTAGCAAGGCAGGGACGAGCTCTTGCATGGACTGTGGTTTAGGGGAGAGGGGAAGAACATCCCATCAGAGGGAACTGCATGAGTACAGACAATACCTGTGAGGTGTACAGCGAGTCCTACTGCGACTTGTTGAGCTTAATTGTCATGATGTGAGCAGCGGTGGAAGGTGAAGATGTTGGTGGCAGGCTCATGGGGGGCTTTTTTTCATGCTAAGAAACTTGGTTTCTGTGTTACAGAGAAGGATGTCCACCCATCCCAAGACTGTTCTGGGGATCAGATGTCCATTTTAGAAAATCCTTCTTATGCCCTGGCACAGAATGTGTTGGAGGGAGACAAAATGAGGAGGGGGCAGGATTAGTTAAGAAGCTGGTGTAGGGGTTCAGAGGAGAGATGATGAGGTTCTGAACTGAAAGAGTAAGTGACAGAGGTTTAAAGAGAAGGAGACAGTCTGAGAATAGTTTAGGAGGTAACACCAGTAACTTTTTTTTTTTAAAGATTTATTTATTTATGCATACAGAGCTGGTGTACAGGCCAGAGGTGCAGGGGTGGTGAGAGGATTCACCAGTGACAAAGTGGGGAGCAGAACAGACAGATGGGCGAAGTACACTGCTGAGGGGAACAGCGTGTGGGTCAAGGGAGGTCTGCTGTGACACCTCTGGGGAATCACCTCTGGGGCAGGCAGAGATTGAACTCATGCTGAAGTGGCTTTAGCTTCTCAGTGCTGTGCTTTAACCCGCTGCGCCACCAGGGAGGGCCCCAACACTTGTAACCTTTTTAAAGGATGAAGTCTCCAGGGTGAATCACTCAGGTCCTTGTCTTGGGAATAACTATGGAAGATTAGACTTTGGGGAAAGATGATGAGTTTAGTTTTGGACAAATGGAATTTGCTTTGCTTGTAGAATGTAATCAAAGGGGAAGAACAAGTCAGTAACCAATTCAATATATTGGTCAAGTGCGTAAGGGAGGTCAGAGCCAGAAATGTAGCTTTTTAGCTTAATCTTAGTAAATGCTAGGGACAACAAATAAAATGGTCGCTTTTTCTTGCATTGTGCCAGAGGAGCAGAAGTGTATAATAATCATGAATGAAGCCGTCATTAAAAATGTCCAGTAGACTATCCTTTCCCCCTCCTACTTCCATTCCCTCCTTAAGAGGAGAGATTATTATTATCTCCCTTTTCTCTCAAATCCTATTGTGTCTTTTGGTTGGAAATATTGCTTCAAAATTAAATAAGATTGAATTTGAAAGGATTTAAAATTTTTTTTTTTTAAGATTTATTTATTCATGCAGAACTGGGGTCCAGGCCAGAGATGCAGAGGGTGAGAGGATTCACCAGGGACAGAGTGGGGAGCAGAACAGACAGATGGATGAAGTACACTGCTGAGGGGAGCAGCGGGCGGGTCAGGAGAGGTCTGCCTCGCCATGTGGATCTCCTCAGGGCAGGCGGGGATTGAACTCATGCGGAAGTGGCTAAGCTTCTTAGTGCAGTGCTTTAACCCGCTGCGCCACCAGGGAGGGCTAGGGTTTTAAATTTTAATGTGATATTTTACATAAACTCAACATATCTACTGATGCCTCTGGGATTGCTTCAAAGGAATCTCATCATCATCATCATCATCATTTTATCATTAACTCTAAGCCAAAAATTGAGAGAAAATTTGGAGAAAAATCAGGGCACATTCTAGGTTGTAAAAGGGGTGAGTATAAAAACCTGTACTCTCACCTGGAGACCCTGCCTCCTCTCTCCCTCAGGTGCTGTGGTTTTACAACCGAATGCAGGAGTCACTGAGGGGCAACATTCAGGGACAGAGTTCTTAGCACTTGGAAGTTTTTGGATAACCTTCCACACCTCTGTCTTTTCCCCTTACCAGTCCCTCCCTTTTCCAGCAAGGAAAGATGGCTTTTGTCATATTTCAGAGAACCTTAGAAAACCATCATCTTGGATTTCTCATTATATTTCTTTGTGGTCTATATATATTTTCCTAAATTATCCTCTTGTCAGTATTGAGGCTGAAAGTAATCTGTCCCTCCCTATCCTTTCCATTTGAATGTATTTAGAGTCTTCTGTTTTCACTTCACTTTGTCTATCTTTCTGTTTTCCCCCACCTGCCCCGAAATTCCTTTTTACATTTTTTTCTCTTTCTATTTTATAAGGTAAACAATATTCTAGATCTAATCACCCTTTGCTTTTCCAGACATACCTGTTAAATCTCTGTATTGCTTTAGCTCCAGGCACAACCATCCTTATCTTAAATACTTCTTGCTCTGGGAAGCCCTCAGTCTCCAACACTCCCTTTTAATTTCAACAGCTTTAATTGCCAAAAGACCTTCTTTATGTAACATATGATATTGTGACATATTAATCAATGTGGTTTTTGTTCCTGGTATTTTCTGCTGCTCTCTGACAGTTTTTCTGGTTTATCTGGGAAGGAAAGAGACACATCAGTTTTACCAATTTACAAACCCTGGGTGTGACTATAAAACTAAATTTGGAAAAGTCAGGTGAAAGACTTCAGATTTTTAGTTCAGGAAGGAGGGTCAAAAACAAACTTAGGAGAGCCTAGAAATGGTGCATGAAAGAAATCTCTGTGGATGCTTGAGTTGTAGGGAAGAATGGACTGTTCCCTAAGATCTCAGAGTGAAAAAATGCAAGAATTGAGTTTCTGCATCTCACCTAAATAGGGGCTCAGAACTGATGCTACTAAATTTAATTACATAAAAAAATTAAAGTTACACACCTTGCTCATGTAATAACTTGTAGATTTGCATTTACTTTATTCTGCTTTGAGAGACAATGAGAACCAATTGGAATGGCTTGGCCATGGAAGCCAGATTGATTTGGATTTAAATCCTGGCTCTGTATAATGTCCTTGTTTGTTTTCCTCACTTGTACAGCTGGAATAGCAATGCCCATCTTGTCGGGGGTCTGGACCTTTGTGCAATTTCCAGAGTGGTGCCTGGCCTAGAGGAAAGGCTCAAGATGTTCTTTCACTTAAATTTTCCTTAGTACTGCCTCTGAAGATGTAGAGAATGTCTGTCCGTCTTTCAAGGGCTAGCTTTACTCATACCAGAAAACCAGCATTCTCCACTGTGCTTCCTGTTAATAAACTGCACTGCTCTCAGGCATTTGAGAAGCAACACAGTGGGGTACCGTGTAGCCCATTGCTTGGACTTGTGTTCCAGAGAGGCCACTCAGTAGTGTAGGTAAATGACGTCATTACTCTGGACCTCACTCTCCGCATTTGTAGAATGGGGCTATGATGATGATGAATTATTATTACTAACATTATTATAACTGTGTCATGGGGTAGGTCATAGCTATTACAGAGGTTATATATAAAGCCTTCCAGATACATGATAGCTTATTAAGTAGAGAGTAAGCACCTCACTGTGGCGGAGTCAGTGCTACAAGTTCACCTACTCCTGCTTTTCTTCCTCTTCAGAGTTGGCTTAAGGCTGCATTCTCCTGCCTTCCTTGTGGCTAGGTCGTGGCCATGCACATGTTAACCTGTAGAACATGAGGGGGTGATAGGTATCACTTACAGCATCATTCACTGTGTGAATCGTGCCTACCAGCATGTTCCTGAATCAACCCATTTGGAAGAGAGCTTCTTGATCCATAGAGGATGCTATGTTTGTAAGAAATAAACTTTGTGTAAAGATGCTGAGCTATGAGGCTATGGAGGCATAATCTAGCCTTTGTGGATTAATATAATATGGCTCTTATTATTATTGGTTAGTTGAATCCCAAATGAAAGAAACTGTTGAGTGATTATTTTTAATAGAGCTCTTTGAATGAAAATGTTACGAAGGAGGGTGATTTTATTGAGGAAACAAAAGCAGAGTTAAAGACAAAGACATTGATTTTTCTTTTTGAAAAGTATTCAGGGTTGGGTGCTAAAACTCTCTGCCTGGCTTTTTCTTGACCCATATCCTGTAATGGAAAAGTGTTTTAAAGCTTCTTTTACCTTAACTTTAAACAGCTGTATTCTGGTAATTGGTAATTTTGTTAGTGAGTTTTTCAGAACCTGTATTGGGGAGCAGGTTTTATCAAAAGGTATGAGGTGCCAACTAAGAGTTCCAGTTAGGTTTTTATAGGGGCATTACATGGAAACAGAGGATGGAGCATGGGATACCCCGAAGCACAGTAAGATGCTAGTCTGTTTCCTTCATGTGCTCCAAAAGTGGTAAATTCATTTAATTCTTGGAAAATAAGTTTTCAAATATCTTTGAACACTTGACATAAGCAGATGGAATTTTTAAAAATGCCTTTTGTATCATTTTTCTCTTCTTACTTCTTCATAAATTTCTGAGATAGCGTCTTCATGAAGACAGGCAAAGAAATACCAGAATAAAATGTAAGAAAAATACAAATATTAAGGTTACTAACCTAGATCAGAGGTCTAAGCAGACCAACTCCCTATATTAATGGGAACTGATACATGAAGAATTGTTGGAACCATAACATCACTGAATCAGTGATCACATGTATTTACTTCATGTTAGTTACCCAAAGACATGCTTTGGAGAAAATTGGTTCAGGAAAATAAATGTTCTTTAAAATTCCTTTTAACAATCAGGGACTCTGCAGGTGCTACATCAGAACAACTGATTAAATTCAGTAACTTTTTCTCCTATACTGGAATGTTACATTGTGGAAAATAAAAGTATGGGAAAGTACGGTTCTTGCAGAACTTTTGTGTCTCCTGGTCTAGAGTACCACGCAGGAGGAACTTGGATAACCCAGGTAGAACTCACTTTAGAGCTAAAATAACTTTGGAGAAGAGGTGTTTGCAATATTCAGTTTTCAGAACCTTCTCTTTCTTCAGATGGAAGGACAAGTTTGATTCTGTCTTCAGTTTCACTACCCCAGGACTTTTCCTTGCACTTACTTTCCATAATGGCACAGAGACCTCCCAGCAGTGATACTGGGAGGTGAGGAGGGACCCCAGGTACTTTAGTGGTGGAGATGGTGACTTTGAGGATTTTGACTCGGAGACTTTCTGTGTACAAGATACCACTTGACAGACAGACAGTAACGTGAGAGAAGCCTGAAGAGCTAGCTCCAAGATATGAACTTGTTACCATTCATCAGGGAAAAGAAGTTGTGGAAATGATTTATTTTAAAGGGAAAGCGATTGACTGAATTTTTGGATATTGACTTTGAAATGATGTATGGATACTCCATCTCTTGTGAAAAACTGGGGCCCACCTTAGTTTGGATAGAGACTTTTTGTTGTTAGGCCTAAATAGAAGACACACCTTCATTTAATATTTGATAGAGTATATCTATGAGATTGTAGAGGGAGTTGTGGACAATGTGATTTATTATATAAACTCTTGACAAACACCTTTCTATGAATACATCTTTTGTTCAGCAGAGAAACACATTTATCTGTTCTAAAAATCATAACAAGAAACCTACTTGACATGAATTTTTTTTTAAGGGAAGGTACTACTTAAGAAAACAGAAAAGTGGGATAGATTTTACAAGCCATATATTTGGCTTTGTGAGCAAAATGATTTAGTTTTTCTTTTTCAAAGTTTCTTCAATAAGAGGAGAGAGAATTTCTTCTGTGTCAGATTCAATCACTAGCCATCTGCTGCTATATCTCATTATGTTCTTGCTGTAATTAGAGCAATTAGGATGAGGACTGCACTATATATTCATCTTGGAAGGAGGGTTGAGCTATTTGCAGGCTTATTTTGAGAGACTGAAGATTAATGGCTTAATCTTTTAGGTAAACTGATAGAAATTAAGACATGTTTAAGCTAATAAAAAAAAAGGTCAGTGCTTCATTGTTTGTAATGTTGCCTTGTTATCACCATGGAAATTAGGTATCTTGGCAAATGTGTGTTTAATGATATTAACTGGAAAGGTGAAAGAGATGAAAAGTTAAAAGACATTGTGGTGTGGTGATCATAGTAAGGCCTCTCTCCAGACTTTGGACAGTGAGCTGATTGGAAGGGAGGGAATGATGAGAGGTTGGAAAAATGAAAGGAGATGGCATTAATTGAAGATGTGTATAAGTCTTCTTTGAAAGCTAGTCATATGAAGTGTGTCAGAAAAGGGCAAGGGGATCAGGTGTAGCCACAAAGTGCCGCACCATGTGGGCCTGTATCGCACACCATACTCACAGGACTCAAGCTCTAGTCCCAAAGCTAGCAGGGGTCGGCAAACACTGACAGTTCTGTCTTCCTACCCTGGCTCCCTCTCTGCTTTCTTGTCTTCATTGCAACTGCCAACACACTAGTAGTAGTTCTTACTACCAGTTACTCATCTATTTCATTATTTTTCTAGCTAATATTTCTTGGGTAATTCTCTCCTCCAGTTCAACCGAACCATGGTCACCAAATAAACACATTCTTATGAAATGTCACTTCATCTTTGTCTCTTTCTTTATTTGAATTCTTTCCGTAAAGGTTCTGAATTACACACAATTCCAGACTTTTGCCTGCCATTCATGGTCCCCTGAAGAGAGACTGAAAGGGGTTCCTGGATCTAATTCCAAGGAGGGGTGTGTGTGTGGAGACTTCTCCACACCAAAAAGCAACTCAACTCAGTCCTGACAGTCTGCCTGGAGAGTGCATCTGATTCTCTAGATAAAGGGCTCTTTCTCTCAAGACTGCCCTCCACTTCAGATGCCAGACACAAATACAGACAGACTGTTACCTTTGCTGCTGACTGACTATGAATCAGAGGCCACCAGGACACCCTCCTGGTGGGGGTCCATTAATTTGCTGGGGTGACTGACAGAACTCAGGAAACCAGCTCAGTTACTAGATTACTGTTTTATTAGAAAAGGATGTCATCCAGGGCACAAACATCCAGATGGCAGGGAGCAGGACAGGGTGTAGCCTCCACAAGCTTGCAGGTGCCACTCCCCAGTACCTCCACAGGCTCTCCATCCCTGAGCTCTCTGAACCCAGTCCTTTGGGTTTTTATGGAGACCTCATTACATAGGCATGGATGATTGGTGACTAATGTCCCTTCCAGTCTGTTTTCTCTCCCTGGAGATCAAGGGGTATGGAACTGCAAGTCCCAGTGGTCTGATCACATGGTTGGTTCCACTGGCAACCAGCCCCTATCCTTAGTGCTTTCCAAAAGCCATCTCATTAACATAACAAACGAGACTTTCGATCACTTCCTACACTTAGGAAGGGTTTGGGAGCAATCGTGCACACACACACACACACACACAAACACACAAACACACACACACAGACGAGAAATATATGTTGGTGCTGTGAACGATCACATATATATTTTCTTATGTCACAATGTCACAGAGAGTAACCCACATCATTACACATAGTTTTTGTGCATGAGGCCTACTTGTAGCTAGTCAACTCTCTGGTGAATCCTCTCACCCTCCGCATCTCTGGCCTGTACCCCAGTTCTGTATGAATAAATAAATAAATCTTTAAAAAAGAAAAAGTTTTATGTTCTGGAGAGGGTAGAGGTAAAGAGGAATCATATTACCCGGTTGGTGGAAATGTAAACTATTAGAGCCATTTTGGAAAGTGATCTGGATTAACATTTAAATAATAAAAATGGAAATACCATAGGGCCCAGCAGTCTCACTATTGGACATTTATCCAAAGAACATGAAGCCATCAGATCCAATAATTGTATGTGCTACAGTGTGTACAGCAGCATTATTTATGATAACTGGGACATAAAAACAATCTACCTGTCCACAAAAAGGGACGGAATCAAGAAGATGTGGTGTATCTGCACAGTGGAATACTATTCAGTCATAAAGAAAGAAAATGTTCAAGGGAATTGTGTATAATAAAGCAAGTCAGAATTGCAGTGTAAATATTGGATATTTACAGTGCAGTTGATTTGACAAAGCTAAATGCTAATAAACACTCGTGGATGCTGATAGAGGAAGCAAGGCTTCTGAGGATAAGAGGGAAAGAGGAAGGAGGAAAATGCAGAGAGGTATAGAGGTCAAAGGATGGTGGGAAAGTTGTGTTTGCAGTATTTAGCTTTATTGAAGGTATACTCATCAGAAAAAACAATCTACAAATATTGGCATCAACAACAACAAAAGACTAGAATAGCATGGATAACATGGCACAAAAGAGCCTTTATGTCAAAAAGTAATTTTAAGACTAAAGTGTCAATAATGTAAATGAAAAGTATGACCATTGTATGCATGTTTATAGATAATATGTATAAATAAACAAACATTAAACTGAAAAGAAAAAAGATGCTAAAATGAAACCAGATTTCACAACATACAGATTCCTAGGGGCTGTTTGTTTGGTAGCAGTCATCAGTTGGATTTTCGGGACTTGCAGGTAGAACCTTGTTTAGATGGTCACCTTCTCCCTCATCTTTCTGAAGCAAATAATTTGTCAGCGAGAGAGTACTGCTAAGCGAAGGCTACTGCAGAGAACTGTGTCCCTGTTCATCTCTGCAGTTGCTTCTCTGCCAGACCTGTGGCTGCTCCTGTTTGGGAACCCTCTGGTTTCTGGATCTAAATCCTCAAATTTTTTTCTTAATTTATATATCTATGTACATTATTGTTCACCTTAGAACAACGTTTACTCTCCTCTCTCCACTTTACCTTCCCGTCATCACCATAGCCCCCCACATTCCTCCTTATCCCTCTCTGTCCCCCTCCCCTGTATGATATTTCTGGTTTATAATCATTTGTTTTGTATTGTAATAATAATGTACTTTCCGCCCCCGCCCCCATCTTATTTGGTTCTCTTATATCCCTGCTTTCATTGAAATCATTAGATAGTTTCACTGAGCATGATCCCTTCTAGCTCCATCCACGTTGCTGTGAATGGCATGAGTCTTTTTTGTAAATCCTAAATTTTTAAAAAAGATTTATTTATTTGTGCATACAGAACTGGGTACAGGCCAGAGGTGCAGGGGTAGTGAGAGGATTCACCAGGGACAGAGTGGGGAAACAGAACAGGCAGACTGACGAAATACACTGCTGAGGGGAGCAGCGGGTGGGTCAGGAGGGGTCTGTACGCCATGTGGGTCAGCCCTGGGGCAGGCGGGGATCAAACTCATGCGGAAGTGGCTTTAGCTTCTTAGTGCTGCGCTTTAACACGCTGTGCCACCAGGGAGGGCCCAAATCCTAAATTTTTAAAGGTCCGACTCAGTACTTCACCATTCCAATTGTTTTCTACCACTACAAGTCTCTTATATATCCATTCACTAGCCCCTACAGTGTTCAGAATAGTAGTTAATAACATCGTGGATGCTGAAAAATTGGTAGGGGTTGAACCCCAGGTCTTCAGAAATGGAAGAAACTTTAGAGCTCAAGATTTTTGAATTTCAGAGGCCTGCCACACCAGGCTTTTAAGAATGTAGACAGAAAAGTCAGTTTAAAGCAATGAATCAGGTTTTTATTTCTTTCCATTGTTTAATTTTGTTATAGTCTTTGGTATCACTGAATTTCTCCACATTCTGACAATTGACAGAGAAAACCATTTTCTCCAGTTTTGAGGGGATTTGTTCTGGATGCCCTGAACGCATTTAGCCTCTGGGTGTGTGCCCAGTGCTGTGCATGGAACAGTTAATTCTAGGGGCTGTCCATGCTCTGCTCTATTCAGATCAGGGCTCATTTATGTGTGCCAGACCACTACTGAGCTTGGCACAAGCTGGTGGGCAGCAGAGGCCTGTTTGTCTCTGCATTTGATGAGTTCTACTCCTGCCTGCATACGCCTGGGTAAGAGATGAGAGTGAGACAGCAACAGAGAAGCAGACATGAGGGTGAGAGCCTGAGAACAGGAAGAACAGAAGAAAAAGGAGAGGTTCAAATAGAGGGAACTGTATCCACATTCCTGGGTAATAGCTAAGGTGAGCAGGTTTTGATGGCTCTTAGTGTCACACATCTTAACTTCCTCGCCTCCCCTGAAGGTCACCAGTGCCAATTCTTTATTCACTTAAGGCGTGACTTAGTCCTTTCCCAGCGCTACTTTGAGAAGATGTTCATTCTTTATTAAAGTTATCCATATTTAATTTCTCTAGGGTCTACTGAACTCCTTAATTTGCTTTTTAGTTTATGACAATGAGATCCTGGCCTATAAATCTGAAACTGTTGCCGTTAACCTTGAATTATACCTCCCACGCATTAAGTTATACCTTCTACATATTTATAGTGTCTTCCCAAAGCGACCAGAATATAGTTGTCTAACCTCTTACCAGCATTTTATATTTCAGGCACTTGGATTTGTTGCTTCAAAATAACAAAGTTATAGGATGTCAGGATCAGTACAGATCATGCAGATCCATCTGTTCAACTGTTGGTTGAGCAATATTCTTTGATATAAAAAAATGTTAGGAATTTTACTCTGATGGAATCTCATTTTATTGGGAGAGACAGACCATACACATTGAGCACAGTAAATATAATTAATGCAGACTATATTAGGAGATAATTGATACATGAGACACAGAAAAAAGTAGAAAATGGTGAGCAGGAAGAGTTGAAAATATATGAATGAATGAATGAGACAAAGTTTATTATTTTAAATATATAGTTTGCATTGATTATACCTTTATTCTTTTTTTTTTTTCCCCCTTAGGTAGCAGGATCATAAAAGGTCAGTCATCTAGGTCCTTGTGTTTAGACCTGTAGGATTAATTGGTCATTTGGGACTGAAGAGGAGGACAGGGCAAAAAAAGAACAACCTAAATCTCAAGTCTACAGAAACATTTATTTAAAAGAGTCTCCGAGGCTAAGAACACACCAACTTTCCCCTTTCTGTTTTCATGGGCTTGGGAGTCTCTTATTAATGGCAGAAATGCATCTTGTTTTAATATTTGTCTTGAATATACAGCAATAATAATTTGTTTTAGGTTTTGATTAAATAACTTCTTAATGGATAGATCGAATATAGGAATGTATGCTAACATGCCATCCCTTAGTCTTATCTAGGTGAAAGGGAATGGTTAAATGGTTTTATTTTTCCTATTTCTTCTAGTCACTTCTCCCTAGGACAATCAGCATCAATTGAGTAGATATATCTCAAAATTAGGATCAAACCACAAGACCTGGCATAATCCTGAAGTTTTGATGTTCTGTTTTTCATATGCACACATAAACCTAAAATGTTGTCCTTCAGTTCTTCTTCTGGTCCTGCATTTTCGCTGCCTGGAGTTTGCTGATATGACTAAAGATGACTAGTAATTTATAGTGTGCAAACTCCCTCTGCCCAGGTCAGTATAGTGAGTCACAGGAGCCCTGTATACTTCAGCCCCCTCCCCAGGCCCCCAAACCAACCCTCCTGTTGCTTTCTGTTCTTCAGTGCTGTAATTGACTCTCATATTTCTTTTTTCTTTTTAAGATTTATTTATTTATGCATACAGAACTGGGGTACAAGCCAGAGGTGCGGGGAGCGGTGAGCGGATTCACCAGAGACAGAGTGGGGAGATCTACGAAGTGTACTGCTGAGGGGAGCAACAGGCAGGTCAGGAGAGATCTGCCATGCCATGTGGGGCTCGAACTCACACTGAAGTGGCTGCTGCTCACTTGCAGTGCTGTGGTCCTAAACTCCTAACCCCCAACCCGTTGCACCACTGGGGAGGGCCCTGACTCTCACATTTCTTCAGGTATCATCTAGGCAGAGAGTTAGGTGGGGTGACAGTAGGCAGTAGGTATAATAGATCTGTCAGTTCAAGCTTCACCAGTCCTCACCACTTGGCCTCAGAGGGCTGTGAGAAGCTGGGTCCTGCCCTTGTTATTTTGTGTGCCTATAGCTCCCCTTTGTGCTCTGGCTGCCCCAAAGCTGCTAAGACGGCAGCATTGTTCCTGTTCTCCTTCTCAGCTAGATGTATCTCCTTCAAAGAATAGATATCCTCTGTACCTATTCCCATGAAAGAAGAGATCCTTTAATAAGGAAATATGAATAGAAAGGTAGTTTTTAGTGTTTAAAGACTGTAAACACTTTAAGAAGGTCAGTTGTACTTTCCACAAAATGTTTGCTGTTTGAAATCTGAAATAGTATTTGAAAACCATAGTAGTGGATGCATTGCTGAGAAACAGTAGTACTAATTCCTAGAATAAGACTCGAATCCTTTTTTGCTGGTATTTAAAGCCAGCACCTTGAACTAGAAAAATCTATGTGAATATTATTCAAAGCCAAATTCAGAGCCTTTCCACTCTAAACTGACTTCTGTTTTGATAATGCAATAATTGCATTAAGCTCAAAGGCTGACAACCATGTTGATTTAATTTCCTCTTTTATTCGGGAGTCTCTATTTCTGTCAAACATTCCTGGTAGTTTTTCTTTTTAGTAACTTTAAACTTGCCTATTTGTTCTGCATTCCCAAAGGTCACTTAGCTCAGTTCCTCTTGCTTAGTTTCATGTGATAATGATTTGTAAATATTAACCAGCCTCCTCTCCTTATTTTGTCATCTTCTACTTATTACCCATATTTTTTCAGTTTGGCAACCTGACTTATGCTTTAAGGACACAGTAAACATAGAATAACACATACTACAAAATGCTTGACTTTTTGACTTTTATTTGTTTATAGTAACATTGGGTTCAACACTGTATATGATTTAGGGGAACAGGTTCATAGCTTCACTTTGTGATACCCACCAT
>NW_004567104.1:35145563-35172294 GCF_000260355.1 Condylura cristata
GCGGGCGGGTCAGGAGAGGTCTGCCACACCATGTGGATCTCCTCCGGGGCAGGTAGGGATGGAACTCATGCGGAAGTGGTTTAAGCTTCTTTGTGTTGTGCTTTAACCCGCTGCGCCACCAGGGAGGGCCTATACCACATCTTCTTAATTCACTTCTCTGTTATCGGGCACTTAGGCTGATCCTATAACTTGGCTATTAAAGTAGTGCTGCAGTGAACACTGGAGGAGTACATATATCCCTTCAAATAGTTTTTGTTTTCCTCAGTGGAAGAAATTGAGTGGAATTGCTGGTTCATGTGGTAGATCTTTAATATTTTGAGGAACTCCCATGCTGTTTTCCATAGGGCCTGAACCCAATGACATTCCTACTAACAGTGTACAAGGATGCCTTTTTATTTACAACTTTGCCTGCATTTGTTGTTTCTGGTTCCTTTGATATGGACCATTCGCACAGTAGTGAGATGGTATCTCATGTGGTTTTGATTTGCATTTCCCTGATGATAACTGATGTTGGACATTTTTTCAGGCATCTCTTGCTCTTTTTTGGAAAAGTTGACTTCTGAATTTTTGAAGTCAAATTCCAGGCAGAAAGGGAATTGACTTGGAAGATTCCAAATCAGTCATTCCCATTCTCAGAAAAATATGGCTTAGAATGGTGGCATAGAAGTCTGCTCTGCCCAGTATGATTGGAGAAAAGTAGAGATGGCTTTGTGGACTGTGTAATTATATGGACCTGAGACAGCTTTGTCACTTTTCAGTAGCCAGGCTAATTTAGAGGGTAGCGAGGGTATACCTGTATGCCCAAAGGGATAGTAGAGGGTCAGACTTCCAATAGAGGGTCAGACTTGCAGAAGGCTTGCAGAAGGGGTGAGGGAGGATCTGGTTAAATCTCCTGGTGGTAGAGCTTTTGATATCTGTAGGGATAAAGAAAAATAATGACTTCTACTCATTCTGCTCCCCACCCCAAATCTAGCATTTTATAATCCCATAGAATTTAGAAGGGACTCTTGAAAAATAGGAACCCCGAGTAGTTGAGATTCCCTTGTATTGACTGAAATTTATGGAATTTAGCTTTTTAATTTAATTAATGAAATTTAGCTTTTTCCATTCAGTGAAATTGGGGCCCCTGAAAAGAAATTAGCTTTAGTTATACAGAAATACCCTCCAGTTTCTTATACATCTGAGTTTTTGACTTGTAGTCCTACCTATTAGACTAGCCTCTCTCATCTTGCTGCTTTCAGTGGGAGAATCTACCATGGCTACTTACAGTACATGGCCTGGATTTCCAGATTCATTATACTTTGAGTCTACCCTGTTGTTTCTCACTGTTCTTCAACATGAATCTCTCATTTCAGCAGGAAAGCTGCTTGTTAGCTTCGGCCTCCCACCCGACTGCTTTTCCTCTGCTTATAGTTCTCCTTACGGTAGAACACTTGTCTGTCTCCCTCTTCTCTTTTGAACCAGTCTAAGGCCTGTCTATTCTCAAGGTTCAGCCCAGCTGGGGCTGCCCTTTTAAAACCTTTCTTTATTTTCAAATTCAAATGGTTTTGGTTTTAGACAAATTATAACAATAGTGAGTACTATTGGTTCTTTGGTTTCTATGACCATATAGTTTTTTTTTTTTTTTTTAAATTCTGCCCTCCAACTAAATGAAAGGCTTCTTAAGAATGTGGGGGACACAACCCATATTTTTCTTGCATTCTCTTGAGTGCTAGTACATGGTAGGCAAAGAGTAGAGACTGAAATATTACTCATTAATTAATAAGGTAGAAGCCATTGTTATTTGCATTGTGTGTGAGATGAATTTTATCTTTATCTGTTTATTCTTTATGTACTTTTATGCCTCTACCACTCTAGCAGTTAACTAAATTAAAGAAGCAAGCAGTGGGTGGATGCACTGTGCGTGTCTCTGGCAAGTAAAACAAAGCTGATTTGCTCCATTTTTAGAAAACTTGATGGTGTTCATTTTTCAAGTGTCACTTAAAAATGGGTAACTAAATAAGTAGTCTGAGTGTTTTTAATGCAGTGCTATACTTTAGGAACGAAGCCTTTGGACTATGGGCATCACAGATTTAATGTCTTTGGTTAATCCTTAGAGTTGCTGAAGGATAAAGAAAGCTATTGCTTAATATTTTTTAATTCTGAAAAATTATCTGATATTAATGTTTACAAATACAAAAGAAAAATTTTGTCACGAATTTTAGTTCTGCATGTCTTTTGTATGTTTGAAAGAAGTTCACCTGGTTTCTGGCCTTGGTTTGTGCTTTATTTTTCATTCACTATTAGGAGCCTCTTCATAGAAGGGTCTTTCATGGTAGGTTTTAGACAGGCTGAATCTTCTCCCCATATTAGTTCCCTGGCTGACTAATTCGTGGAGGGCCAAGCAGGCAGAGGGCTGGGGAAGGAAAGAGGAGAAACCTGAGAGGCTTCCACAAGCAGGGATGCTATCCTGTTCCTCTTCACCACCCTCCCCCAGCAGGACATCAGTGTTCCCAGCCCCCTTGGGAGCACACAACCCACTTTGCTCAAGTAGGCCATATGCCCTTCCTTAGGCATAAATATAGATGTTGTCTATAGAAAACATCTGTCTTTTTTCACGTCTTTTTTTCCCATATGTAGCCATATACTACATCTAATATTTTCTAAACCTTCAAATAAACCCTTATAACTTGAATTTTGTAATACTTGGCAAGCTTATCTGAAGTGCTTTTTTATTAAGTAGCTCTCAAAATATTTATATGCATAAGTACACACACACTCACACTTTGCTACTGGTGATGATCCTGTTAGAAGCCTGTGCCACATTAAGGTTATTGGAGAGTGGCTCCTTATTGTGAGAATAAGGAAGAACATGCATTAACCTGGGGAGGAATTCTTGTCTCATTTAGTGTCATTGCTTGCCAGCGCATAAAATAAAATAAAAGCTTCTACTAGAAAACTAGTTCATCTATGTCTGTTTTCTTGTTCATTTACTTATTTTTTTAAAAGGTTTTAATAAGTGCTGGGATAAAAACATAGGGTATGATAGAAAGCACAATAGAGGGGGCCTTTCTGAGAAAGGTTCTTTAAGGAAATGATTTGAAAAGCAAATAGAAATTTGAGAGTTAAAGAGCTGAAAAAAAAGCTGTGGCCTTGATGTTAGCAATGACTGGATTGGAAGACCTGAAGCTGGACATGGAATTCAGTGACTGATAGGAGAATTGGGCAAGCATCATTTAGAAAGGCTTGCATTTAGTTTTAAAGGATGATTCTTGAATCTGTGTTTGGCATGTGGCTGTGAAAAGTGAAATGTGTGCTATGGAGAATCAATTTGCTGACACCGTAGATTCTCCTAAAATTGGGTATAACTCTTAGTAGAAAAGGTAAAACAAGACTAGAAAAGGTTAGCCCAGACCATACTAGGCACAGTGGCTTTTGTAAGCTGCTGTAGTGAGCAGAATTCAAAAACCTGGACATTCACTTGACAAATTATACTATAGTCAATATTTGTCTTTTAGTTTAGTGTTGTTGGCATTCATTCTTAAAACTCAATTATTTAACATTCCCAACTGCTTAGTAATCTTTAAAATTTGTCCTATGTCCCTGAGAATATGTAGTAGTACGGTTTTTTGAACCCGCCTCTAAAATCCTGAGTGAAAGGTGTGTCTTTCTTTTCCCTTCCTCTCCCTTGCACAACTTATCTGTTAGGTAGAATTACAGAAGGTGATGGGAGCAGTTGTCTCTTGTAGATGTGGTGCTGCGTTACCACCTCCTCTGAGGTGGAGCTCTATACATTCCAGAGATGTCCTGGGAACAGAATCAGACAAGGGGAGAGCTGGGCTGGCTTCTTTAAGCTACGGGATGTTCACTTTACGCAAGGATAAACTAGACACAAGAATAGGAAATAACAAATCACTTGTCACTTGGCTGTCTTAAATATAAATTTCAATCTTGTTAACAAATCCTGCTGCCTTTCATTAGTAAATATACAATGTTTGCTATTATTGTCACAGTGCACCTTCGTACTAACCTGGAAATCCTTATACATGTCATTGGAAGTACGTGAGTTACAGGTTAATGTTGCCTTTTTAACTCTGTGTTCTAATAAGAACATTTTCCAATGCTTGATAAAGAAATGGAAAAGAAATCAGAACTATTTCTGGTTTTTAACTTGTGGAGAATATGTAAGGTAATCTGACCAAGCTGCAGAGGAACTGTGGGGTAGGGAATTGCGCTTGGCTGTAGAGGCTTTATAACATCTCGGCAGTGGTTCAGCACTGGCGACCACCTCTCTTACATTGTTGGTACTTATCTGTCTCTTAAAAAACTATTGAGTAAATTTTTGAATGCATTTTTCAATGCACCCAGACAGGCTTGTTACATTTAGAAAACAACAGCATCACACTTATTTATGATCTGGAGGAAAGGGGGTTTGTTTTTGTTTTTACTACATTTGGGTGAGGTTACTATGGTCATTAATACCTGATGCATTTTTGAGCAAAATAAGCAATAAAATCGAAATCAGGAAAGAGGAAATCTCCTTTACTTAGTAGTTTATAATACATTTGATGCTGAGCCTATAGTCAATTTCATTTTCTTTTTTCTTTCCTTCATTTTACTTTAATGCTGCTTTTTAGTTCACAAGTTTAGCCAAGAAGTGGAGCCCCACCAGATTTCTTTGGGTGCTTTATGACACTTACTAGAACCTAGGATGGCCCCTAGACGATACACTGATGCATATAGCTTAGAATCTCCTGAGATGGGGGCATCTATAAAATCATATGCAAAAATGTATTTATAGGTGCACCTCTTTGAGAGTATTGGTCCATGAGTTTCAATAGATTTTCACAGGGGTCTATGGCCAGAAAAAAGAGTAGGACATGAATCTAAGATCTAGTTATAACCTAGCGCTTGAATTTTTTGATATCTGGGAAGGGAATAGTACCTCTCTGAAAAGAGGAGGGATATAGTATACATAGAAATTGTAAAATAATGGTAATAAAATTTATGTAAAATTGGGTTTATTGGTCAGAAAAAGAAGCCCAGGGACAATTTACTACCCAGCTGAGTCATATAAACTGTTATTACTACATTAGGCTGGCTATGAGCTATGGGGTTTAGGAGCCAAAATAGATAGTCTTTTAAATTCTAGTGTAATAGATTTTGATAGACTACTCAAAGACATTTCCTGTAAGAATTTCAAACACAGGAATGCATTTGTGCAATCCCTAAGCCTCATAAATTGGGTATAATTTTTCTTTGTGTGAGATGGTTTAGAAGTGATCTTTTTTGGAGTTAAAGTAGGTTGGGTTTCCCTTGCAAAAGCCCATATATACTCAGGGTCTTAAAGCAACTAATAGTATAATGTTTCATTTGCACCTACTCCCCTTGCCCAGCTTTTCTTCTTGCAGGTAATGTGTGCATTTGCCATACACACCTGAGCATGCACCTGCCTTGAGCTCGTGTTTTCAGCCCCTCTTCTCCTCTTGTGATATATTGGTGGGAAGTCTTCTGCCCCAACCCTCTTCCTTTCCTCATCAGTCTTGCCTGGTCTTTAGCCCAGCCTATGATTTGCACTTATTTTCTGTGGTTTGCTACCTGCTAATGAAATACTGTGGTTACTATACTATCTTAGAACCCATCCAACTCTTTGACTTCTTCTTATTCACTTCCATACTATTTTACTTGAACATCTGCAGTGCAAATAAGCAAATCCAGAGTGTAATGATACCCCGAGACCATCTTTTGTAAGACAGTCTAATTTAGAGAATGTTACAAATGAGTCGAGGAAATAACTAGAACAACTAAAGGGAAGTGAGCGGATCCTTTTGACTTGTGTATGTGAGTGTGGGGGTGTGGGGTGTGAGGGGAAGCATAGGAAGTTGTAGGGCTGATTTTAGAAAACAATCTCTGGAAAGCTGAACTAGATGGCGTCTCCAGGATCTTCTGGCTCCAATATTCTGAGGCCTACAAAGTGTTGCCTATTTGGAGACCACTGAAAACAAAAGGTTTCTGTGTGTAATGGTGCTCATTGTGCTCCTGACCTAGGAAACTTGGCAGGAAGACCCATCATAAGACTGTCATTAGTCAATTAACGTCAATACCAGTTAAGGAATATTAATTAAAATTGTAGCCTCCCTAGGGAAGAAAAAATTGATTCTCTGTTGCTATATATAGATGGAAAAGATTTCTACATATAAATTAAATGGAAATGTGGGTTCCCCCGCAAATCCAAAGAAAAATAATAACATTGAATATCTTTTGAATTTCCTTTTAGATTGTATGACTTCTTTTTAGTTCTTCACTATGACCAAGCAGAAATTTTTCTTTTTCATTCTTGTTTCATGTGGTTCGCCTACAACCCTCAACCCTGCGATCTGGTAGCTGCTGTCTATGAACTTTATTCTCCTCCACGGTTGCACCACTTTCTCAGCCCTCATCAGAATGATGTGCCACGTAGTTGAAATGGGCTGATGTAAATGAAAAGCATCAGTATTATTTCTGCCCTCAGTACTTTTGTTCTTCTGTTTATCAGGTAAATTTTTGACTTTTGGTAGATTGCATTACTTTAACATTCTCTTTTTTAGACAGAAACAAACTATGAGACAATCTACAGAATGCTAGAGGGAGAATGAACTACGAAGAGCAGGTAGTACGGTAGTCCCCAAAGTTTAGTGTGGATTACTTGGGGGAACTTAGTAAATAGGACTAGTATGGAATTTGAGCCCCTGAGATTCTTATGCATGTGTCTGAATTAGGGCCCTTGAGTCAGCATTTTACATATGTGCCTCTGATAATCCTAATGTGGGTGGTTCAAGAAGCTCCTTCTGTAGGTCCCTGAAGCCCCAGGAGGTCTCTCTGTGGCCTGTTTAGGTTGGGATGTGGGCTTCTGCTGCTGGACTCCCATCCTGTGAAGGCCTCCTGATCCATGTGGCTGGCTGTAAGTTTTATGATGATTTGATTTAAACATACACTTGATTTATAGCTTCTTATGCCTGTGATTACTCTCTTTCTTCCCATATTTCTCCCTTCTCACCCCTTATTATTTATTCTTTCCTATTTGTTCTCTTTTCTCAGTTCTATTGTTCTGCGCTCACCCTAAATGTGAGTGTTCCAGGAGTCATAGCTTTTACTTTTGTTTTCTACTTGAATGATCTTTTGTTCATAATTATGATTTCAGTGCCTATTTGATTGTCTGTGACTTCTAGATCTTGCTCTTTTCCCCTATTTCCAACTGCCTTCTGGGCAATTCCATTTGCTTGTTCTTCAAAACCTTCAAACTCATCTAAAACTGAACCCCAAGTCACCTCCCCAAACACACACTTTGCCTTTATCTTTTATTTTAGCACGTAGTCTCACCAGTTGCCTCCCCAGAGTATTGGATAACTACAGATTGTTTTGTAACACCCCTTTGTCTGCCATATGGTGAACTTAGTAATAAACATGAAATGAGTGAGTAGAGCCAGGAAATACAATTTCCTTATTAAATTTCATATTTATGACTTATAGTCTTGCCAGTAATAAAATTAATCCTATAGCACAAAAAGGGAAACACATAGTAATATAATTATATTGGTGAAAAAATTGAAGAGGGAGGAAAACTTGTGAGAAACACCTCTAAGAGTGAACTCTGCAAGGTTTGGAGAATGATTTGCAGGTAGAAGAACAAAATTGAAATGACTTAAGTTGTGTTTCTCCCATTACAAAGCTGTGCAGCCATTGCTTATTTACACTCTGGTTTTCAGATACAGGACTAGATAGTTGGAGGCAGATGTAGGTGGGAGACAGGGAAGAAAAGAGAGTAATCACAGGCATAAAAAGCTATAAAGTGTATGTTTAAACCAGAGCATAAAACCTACCAGCCGGGTACATAGATTGAACAATCAGGAGATCTTTATAAGAGTAGTAGATCAAGCCTCTTTATTTGCTGGTTAAATGCCTGTCTTTCCCCCTCGTATTTTCCAGGTGCCTGTGCTGTTCATAGCATTCAGCAGAAGTAAAATCACTGCAGGGAGGAAGGAGGGGAGCTAACACTGGGATGTATGAAATAGGACGATGACTTCTATTAGTGTAGAGAAGCTCATTTGCTGTTTTCATGTTCCTCATAGTGTTTAACTCTATGCCAGGACAAAAATGGCCCTTAACAAGTATCTATTCTCTGTTCTCTATAATCTGTTTCCTTTTTTATTATAATAATGCTTTATGTGATAATAAAGTGCTGAAGAACATTTATTATAAAATATACTTATTATCTGGTCCCTGACCTTGTCATTGTTTTAGTATTTCCCTCACACAATTAAATATAGGGTTCTTTTTTAATTCATTCACATGGTTAGAAGCAGTCATAACGTCTAAATGTTTGTATTTCTTGCTATTTCTATAGTGAATCTGCATATTTCTTTCAAAAAATTTTATCTTGCTGTTTATTCTATCATCCTTGTTCCCTTTTAACTGACATGGGGAAAATACAGATTAATGAAATGTATGATGGCAAGATTCCTGCCATAATCCTCATATAAGTCAACTCTGAGTACATGGTAATAAACTTAGAAAACGCAAAAATTAAACTACCAAATTTAATCACAAAATATGCCTATATACATTTAAAGCATTGGTGGTGGCTATAGAGTTGGTGATTATGGTTTCTGGATTCTGGTTCATTGCCACATTGTCAACTTTGTCTCTCTTCTCCTTTACGAAAGAGCAACACTGGTGTTGATCGTGGGCACTGCTGATTGTGAACTCTGGCCCCTCCTATAGTGTGGTTTTGAATATTTTGTTTAAATATTTATTAATTTTATTTGTAAGAGAAAACTATTTTATTTAAAAATTTAATAAAAGAAACAATTTACTTTATTTAAAGAGCCCTCCAGTATGAGAGGGCTTCTTTCCCCCACATCCTCACCACCATTTGTTGATTCTGATATTTTTGATATGGGTTATCCTCCCAGGTGTGAGGTGGTGTCTCATTATGGTTTTGATTTGCATTTCCTTAACAATAAGTGATGATGAGCAATTTTTTCATTTGTCTGTTGGCCATCTGTATGTCTTCTTTTGAGAACTGCCTGTTTAGCTCTTTTGCCCAATTTTGATTGGGTTCTCTGTTTTCATTTTGTTAAGTTGTATGAATTCTTTGTAGATCTAGGATATCAGCTCCTTGTTGAATATATGGTGTACAAATATTTTCTCCCACTCATTAGGGTGTCTTTTTGTTTTACTGATGGTTTCTTTCACTGTGCAGAAGATTTTTAGCTTGCTGTAGTCCAATTGTTTATATTCTCTTGTTTTCCTTTTTCTTGGAGATGAATCCACAAAGACATTTATGATGCCTTATGTTGTGGAGTGTTTTGTTTAAGTTTTCTTTTATGTATGTTATGGTTCAGGTCTTAAGTCCAAGTTTTTTTATCCATTTGATTCATTTTTGTGTATGGTATGAGAACGTGGCCTAGTTCTTTGCACACTACTATCTAGTTTTCTCTTGCTCCAATGTATATTCTTGTCTCCTTTGTCATAAATTAACTGTCTGTACAGGTGTGGGTTGATTTCTGGACTTGATTCTGTTCCATTGCTTTATCTGTATCTGCTTTTGTTCCAGTACCATACTACCAGTACCATACTATTTTTATCATTACAGTCTTGTAGTATAGTTTGAAGTCTGGATGGAAGTGTATTGTCACTTTTCTTCTTTTTTTGCTGGATAGTTTTGGCTATTCATGGTCTTTTGTAGAGCCATAAATATTTCAGTAATGTTCTATTTCTTTGAAAAAATGCTATTGGTTCTTCGATAGGGATTGTGTTGAATCTGTATATTGCTGTGGGGTGCAGGGTCATTTTTAACAATACTAATTCTTCCAATCCATGAGTAGGGAATATCTTTACATTTCTGTGTCTTCTATTTCTTTTAACAGTGTCTTATAGTTTTTTTGTAAGTGGGGTTTTTTTTTTCTTAATTTCATCTTTGGGTCATTGTATATAGGTAGGTAACTGATTTTTGTGTATTGATTTTGTAGCCTGCCACATGGCTGAACTGATTTACTCTTTCAATTAGTTTTTTTAGCAGTCTTTGACTTTCCCTGTTTATCATTATATTGTCTGTGAACTCTTCCAGCTTCTGTTGTCTAAGAAGACATTTGTATTTCTCCCTCATATGTGAAGGAACTGCTTGTAGGCTCTTGACTAGTAGTTTTTGTCTTTAAGTATTTTCATCATGCCATCCCATTCTTTCCTTGCCCATAATGTTTCCTCAGAGAAGTCAGATATAATCCTGATCAGGGTTCCTTTATCGGCTATCTGCTTCTTCCTGCTAGCCAGCTTCAATATCTTTCTTCAGCTTGAATCTGTGTCTTGGTATAGATCTCATGCTGTTTATGAAACTCAATGTCCTTTCAGCTTCTGGGGCTTGTATGTTTAGTTTCTTTTCCAGGTTCAGGAATTTTTCCTCTATCATTTATTTAAATAAGTTCTCAATTCCCTCTCTCTCTGTTTCCCCTTCTGGAGTTAGTCATTATTCTTATATTACCTTTCCTTGCAGAGTCAGATTAATTCTCAAAGTGTTTCTTCATGTTTTTCTTCTTCCACTTAAATTCCTTTTTTCTTGCTTTTTAGCAGTTTTGTCCCCACATATAATTCCATACATTATTCACCCATTTAAAGTATACACTTCAATGACTTGTAATGTATTTATAAAGTTGTGCCTTTATTACTATAATTTTAGATAATTATCATTATCCCTTTTCAAAAAATCCATTCCTCTTAGCTGTCACCCCCAAACAATGATCTACTTTCTGTTTCTTTAGATTTGCCTTTTTGGGACATTAAATCATGCAGCTTGTTGTCCTTTGTGACTGTTTTCCCTCACTTGGCACCCTGGTTTAAGGTTCATCTGTGTTGTGGTGTGTTAGTGCTGCTTCCTTCATTCATAGCAGAGCTACTGTAACCTCAACAGAAGGGCCTATAAGTCTGGTTTAGAGGCGGCGTAGAGGACCTGTTTATTATACTTGAATTCTTTGTGTGTTTTCATCTTCAAGTTCACTGATTCAGTCTGTCCTATCGAGCTTTTTACAACCTTCACCTCTATTATTTTCTTTTAAAGATTTGTTTTTTTATGCATACTGAACTGGGGTACAGGCCAGAGATACAGGGGCGATAAGAGGATTCACCAGAGACAATGAGGAGCAGAGCAGGCAGATGAATGAAGTACACCTTTGAGGGGAGCAGCAGGCGAGACAGGAGAGGTCTGTTGTGCCACGTGGGTCACTTCTGGGCCTGGGATGGAACTCACAGAAGCAGCTGCACCTAGCTTGCAATGCTGCATCCTAACCTGTTGCGCCACTAGGGAGGCCACACCTCTATTATTTTCTTTCTTCAAGCTTGAATTTTGATCGTCTGTTAGTTAATTTTATTCTGCAGGACTTCCTTTGTCTGAATGAATTGTCTTGTCTATCTTTGATCAGCTTTTCTGTTTTCTTCCATTTCTTTGAATTTCTTTATCGTGGCAATTTTGAATTCTGTACTTCATAGGAAGAAAAGTTCTTTCATGCCTTTGTTGTCAGGTTCTAGAGCTCCGTCTTTTTCCGTGGTGTAGTATTCTCCTCAACTCGGGTTGCCATTTGCTGTGTTTTTTTTTTTTTCATCGCTCCATTATTTTCTTTCTGAACAGTAAGGATGCAGAGCTTTCGCTTTTCCATTAGATGGAGCTGTAGTCTGGGAGAGCTAATCTGTAGCTGGGTCTTCAGCTGGTCGAGGAGGGTCCTAGAGGGTTGCATTGTTCCTGACAGTGCTGTGTGCAGGCTTTGCTCATGCCTGTGTCAGTGCTGCTAGCTCCTCTCTGGACCCCATATCCAGGTCTCCAGTCTGCAGGCTGGGTTCTACGTGTGTTCCAATGTACCTTCCATTTGTTTCCCATTTCTACTTGTCCTGGGAGGCGTGTGTGTGTGTGTGTGTGTGTGGGGGGGGGGTTATCAGGTAGCAAAAGTCATCCATTTTAAGCTTTGGCTTCCTCCCTTTCCTCCCTGGGGCTCTTGTCTGCCTGGCTCACTCATACCCTTGCCTCTCATGGTCAGATCCAGAAAAGTCAGCTCACCCTCCCCTTCAGGAACAGTAGATGGAGTTACACCTCTATTCTATTTTTGTGGTAGATCCCATGTTTTACTCTTTAAGTGGAAAAATTAGAGACCACAGGGGAAGTGTGTGTGCTACATGAAAACTGGTAGCATGAAACATTTCATGTTGTAGGGAGTTACCTATTTCCTCTGAACAAACTGTACTTCCATTCCTGACTCAATAAACATAGGGCTAATTCTTTGTTCTTTTCTCATTTAAGCTTTTGTTCCTTCATCTCCTCAATCTAAAGTACACCAAATAAGACTTGGGCTTGAGGATTACAACCAATTTTCTTTGGTGAATTTATTTTAAATATTACACTCAAATGAAAGCAAATGCATCCCTTCTCCTACATGTGAAATATGTACTTTTTTTTGTATCATATTTCAAACTTTTTACATTAAAATAGGAAGTCATAGCTAATATCACCTTATTTAAATGTTGTATTTATTTTTGACAAATAATCTTGCTAATCCATCAATTTAAAGAACTTTTATTCTTTAATTTTGGTCCTGCTTATAACAATAATAGTGTTATAGGGCAGGGAGAGGGATACCACTGAACCCCCAAACCAAGTTACCAATCCCCTCATGGGTAAAAGTCTACCCAAAAGGAATTGGCCTAAAGCAAGGCCTGAAAGCCGGCCATAAGACTAAAGCACCTTCTGGTGGGGGCCCATAGAAAAGGGCCAGAAATAACCAGACAAGTCAAAATCAATATAAACACTGCCATAGTCAACCTCGCCGCAGGTCTCTCACCCACATCTCGACCAGTCCAGGGGCAAGAAATAAACATGGTTTCTCCACTTGTCTCCCTTTGCTCCATGTGGCTTCTTCAGGTCTCCTTCTGGCTCTTCATCCTGCTTCCTTCTTAGATTCCTTCTCTTTCTCATCTTTTTTCTGCTCAGCTCCACCCTCCTTGGGAGGGGCAGGGAATCAGGAACTACCCCTTTTCCTGGGGACCACCTGTTACAATAGTTATAAATCCAGCTTGCTTTATTATGTAATTTTTTTAAAGATTTATTTATTTTTGCATACAGACCTGGGGTACAGGCCAGACGTGCAGGGGTTGTGAGAGGATTCACCAGAGACAGAATGGGGAGCAGAACAGGCAGATCGACGAAGTACACTGCTGAGGGGAACAGTGGGTGGGTCAGGAGAGATCTGCTGCGCCACGTGGTCACCTCCAGGGAGGGCGGGGATCGAACTCATGTGGAAAAGTGGCTTTAGCTTCTGAGTGCTGTGCTTTAACCCGCTGTGCCACCAGGGAGGGCCTATTATGTAATTTTTAAATAAAACATTTAGGCATATGAGGCTCTCGTGGATCTGGAGCCCATGATCTTTTGTACCTAGCTGTCCACTGTGTCTTGGTCAGTGAAGCATCATTCTGCAAGCTTGGCGTGGCTGCCAGGGTCTCCTTACTTGAAATGAAATGGTGCTAAATCAGCTGAATCACACTTGCAGGAAGACTCTAAATCGAGTCTTTACCTGCCTCCCCAGACCAGGGAATGTTTGTGTGAATCCCACTACTTTCCACGTCCTTAGTCCCTTGTCAGATGTCCAGTAAAACACTTGCCCAGAATCCTTGTCTCCCTGTGGAGTCTCAGGATCAGCTAGTGAATAGCAAATGGAGGTCTTCATGTACTGGACAGACTAGCAATGCCACCATCACATGTGATGTGGCTCACTGCCATTTTTCATCCCTTAACTGAGATATCCCTGATCAGGTTTATGCCCCAAGGATCAGCACCCTTGATCCTGCCAACTATCAGCCCAATCTTTTTTATTTAACATTTTGCCGGAAGGGGGAGATTGCGGAAGGGGGAGATGGCCATTAGTCTGACTAGATGGTTTGTCCAGAAGCAGAAATTTACTGAAGTTTTCCCAATTGGTGTAAAGAATTCTTGGGATGTTGCTTTTATTAGAAACAATTTATCCAAAGTATAAATTGAGGCCAGACATGACTGTGCGGCAGACTAAAGCCCCAGCAGAAGACCTCACCACACACTCCATATCCTGTTCAGAGTTTCTGATGTTAATTTCACTTCTCCAAATATATAATAGATTTTAGAACAAACTATTCAATAGAACGTTTGCCTTTCTTCCTGGCTACTGGTTACAGACTTTATAGAGCACCTTACAGGCTTAATTAAACCAGTTCAAATACAGTTGAGTGAAACATGGCACATTTTAGTCCTCAAGCATTGGGGGTGACTTAAAAGAGCCTGGCTTCATTTTATTTTGATTGCTAATGGATTGCATAACCTCGTAAAATTACTGCTCGTACAATCCTATCCCATTCATCTGCACCAGACATTTTGAAATCTGTTAGACTGCAGATGATTTGTTTTTAGTAAAGTAGGCTCATTTTAGAGATTAAATCTGTTGTAAAGTACTCTGAACATGTTACAAATAAATGTGATAGAAAAATTGCAATTATATTATGCCAGTTTAATACTGGTTTATAGCGGTTTGTCTTCTGTGGCAATATGAGATTATTTGGAATGTAGAAATGTATTTTAAATCATTACTGAATTTGGCAGTACTGCAGGATTTATATATAAGTGTGTATGTAACAGAATATGTATATTTTTTATCTTCCCATCTATTTCTTGCCACTGCACTTCTCTGTTGCTATGGAGGAGGTTATGATGAGGGGAAACATCAGGAGGTTAAAGTTCTTCCTGCATCTAAGACAGAAATAACCCCCACAGCCTGTCTTTGTGCACCCCCACCCCATGTGATCACCCTCAGGATTGCTCTGCCTCTTGCTGAGGGGAGGATGGCCTGATGTTCTATTTAAAAAACTACACTGCGGAGCTTGTTCTCTGCCTTCTTTCTTTTGAGCATTATCACTCTCGTTTTAGCCTAGGCACAGTCTGGAAGGGGAAGTCACATTAGGGTGATTCGGCAGCTCTGGACCTTTCTGTCCTATAAAAGTCATTTTTTCCCCATTCTATTTGTGTGTTTAAATTTTCTATTTTGTACTTGTTGTTCTGAGAGAAGAAAGGCTTAGAGAAAGGACCTGATGTAGAACAGTTGGGATTTGTTTAATCTGCTTAGAAATAACACTAATCGGCAGATCAGACTCTGCCAACAATACAGCGCCTGCCCCGTTATCCTCATGCTCTGCCTACCTATTATTCTTCCTGCTCTGTCTTTGGTTTCATTTCAGTTTATCTTGCGATTTCCTATCAGTTACTTGTTTTCTAATGTTTCTGATATATTTTTACTTCACATTTCAGTTTTGAATTTCATTCCTGCTTTGTCAGGAGGAAGAATTCAGCCTCCTGGCTTTTTACGGGGGAATAGCAAATACAGAGGTGTAATAACACATATACCAAGTTGAGTTTTATCTTATATAGATTTTCATAATTAAACAGGCACAGCTGTTAGGTGAGTGTCAAAATGGGCGTGCCCCCATCACTGTCTTGAGAAGTTTCATGCCACTGTGACAGTGATGAGTCTAAAGTGAATACATAATTACTGCTTTCTTTCCTGTTTCTTACTGCTGACTACTATTTTGTCTTATTTTCCAGAGAGCAGTTACTGTTTATTATGAACCCCTTTAAGGGCCAGCATATTTCTTTAAAATGATCTTGTGAAGTAGATATTTTTATCCTTTAAAAAAAAAATGCAGAAGTACTAAGACGTAATCTGTCCAAGTTTGGGCATCTGGATTCTAAACTTTGTGGTCTCTTCAGTGGGAGGCTCAGGCGTCATCATTAGCAGTAGTCCACAGTCAGAATAGGCATTGCTTTGGATCCCAGTTCTAGCTGGGAAAGTTCTTTTAACTTCTCTGGGCCTAAGTGTGTTTATGTGCAAAATGTGTCAATCATCATATCACCTTGCAATCTTGCCTATTGGAAGGCTTATCTAAACTGACTATTTGGCACAATTCCTGGTGAATATTATTAAATCCATATTGGGCATTTGCTCCATGATGGTCACCATGTGCTGTGACCTGGGCATGTGGTTTCTATTAAGAATCTGTGAGAAAGACCTAAACTTGGAGAATTTTAAGTGTTACAGCAGTTTCAAGTAAGTGCAGGTGCTATTGATGCATTTAAGGAGAGATGTAACTGATTCTGACTGCCAGAGAAATTTTGAGATGTATTAGAAGGGGAGAGAGAGAAAGGGAGAGTGTGTGTGTGTGTGTGTGTGTGTGTGTGTGTGTGTGCGCGCGTGCACTCCCGTCAGCCACGCACACACACATATGTGCTGGCCCCGAGGTGTGGGGGGAGGCGGGTATTGGAGACTAAAGAAACAGACCATATAAATCTGGGAAGATCCAGTATGTTCCTTGATTTTACAGCACAGGAAGTGCTGTAAAACTGAAAAGACAGGCAAAGGCTAGATTAAGCAGGGCTTTGAATGCCACAAAAAATAGTTGGATACATTATGTCAGTACAGAATTGTGATACCACATTGACTCATTCTCTGCAGCCTCAGATTTTTAAGAGTTTCTAAAAGGATAAACAAACTCCTTACCCCCTCATTTCAAATCTCTTATTTCTTCATGTTGTACACCCTAAAGAATAAGCTAGTTAAAAGTAAGGCTAGTGGGCCCTCCCTGGTGGCGCAGCAGGTTAAAGCACAGCACTGAAAAGCTAAAGCCACTTCTGCATGAGTTCGATTCCCACCTGCCCCGGAGGTGACCACATGGCGTGGCAGATCTCTCCTGACCCGCCCACTGCTCCCCTCAGCAGTGTACTTCATCGATCTGACTGTTCTGCTCCCCACTCTGTCTCTGGTGAAGCCTTTCACCGCCTCTGACCTGTACCCCAGTTCTGTATAAGCAAATAAATAAATCTTTAAAAAAAAAAAAAAAAGTAAGGCTAGTACAGAAAAAAGATATCCTAAGTAATCAAGGAAGTCTTGAAAAATTGTGTTTGGAAAGAGGCAATGTGATTGGTGAACAATAATAAATTATTTCAGTTAAACCATTTTTAAAAAAATAATTTGTCTTCAGAATATAAAACCTTTTCATGGTTTTAGATGGCTGTATTTGTTCATCAATGACTCTACCTGTTGATTTAGTCTCTTTTATCGTATGAATGTTTCATTAAACAAATGGAACCCTATCCTTCCAGCAAATGGAGCTATAGTCCATCAAGTGGTGAAGTTGAGGGTATGTGGTTGTATTTAACATTAAAAGCTGTTTATTTGGTCTTTTGCCATCTGGAAACTCTAGTCAGTATTTCACAGTATAAATCTTAAATCTGCTAACCAGCTGGTACTAACATCCAGCTATAGTGTCAAAATATGAGAAAGGCCTATTAAAGACTAAACTAAAGTTCACTGTGCGTTCTTTAGAAGACAAAACAAAACTCACTAGTCATTGTTTAGATTTAGCCTAGATTTTTCAGAAGTTCTCTAGAAATCCCAAACAACAGAACATTTTTATTTTTTCTCCCTGAGAAAGGACAGTCACTTCCAAGTCAGGCTGGGTTAGAGGATTATCTCTGTGGTAAGCGGCAATCCTGCAACACTGAAAAATACAAACAAACAAAAAAGAAAACAGCCCTTAGACGGCCAGGTTTCTCTCCCCATGTCCAAACCTATTTTAAACTATGATTTGGAAAGTGTCAAAGCACAGAGATTTAAAAAAAAAAAAAAGCCCTTCTTATAATCTTCAGAGCAGGATTGTCATTATACTTACTCCAGCAGCCCCATGAGGGTTATTAAGAAATGTCTAATAATGTACTTTATTGGACAAAATTTTACCGATTTGCCATCATTGACCAAAATACTCATTTATCTTTTTAAAACTGAATTAATTATAAATCCGAGACTCTTTTCTTCAGTGTGTCAGGGAATTTACTATCAATTATATTGGGGCTTCCTCCCCTACACAGCATGGTCTGTAACAGGGCCCGAACATGGGGGCCCCCTCTGGTCCTCTATAGAATAACTACTAACATTCCCCACTTTTAAGCTTGCAGGGTTCTTTGAAGACTTGTTGCTCTGTCACTTCTGTGCCTCAGAGGACAAAGAGAACCTTTCAGTGACAGGGCCCCCAGTGTCCAGGGGCAACCAGCCTCTTTGACGCACTGCTATTTTTCTTGGCCTCTGAGGAAAGTAGATCCTGAGCCCCCTCTTCTCAGGGAACTTGGCCCACTTCCACGCCCTTCCCAGCCATTGCTTTTCTTCTTTCTCTAGCTCAAGGTAGCCCCTCTCATCTCCCTTTACCATTACAGTTTCCTCAGTGAGAACAGGCTTTGACTATAAACAGGAAGGCTGTTTGTCTTCAGGAGTTTCAACTTTCTACCTTGCAAAAACCTCTGAGGTAAGGAAATACAGAGAGCTTGAAAAAACTAGAAAAGGTGGAGGAAGAGGGAAGAGAAAAGCAACATCCTTTACTGTCTTCATTTACTGCTTGCTGCAGTCGACGTTTGACCTGTTCATGCTGGCCAGCATATTTTTGCACAGCATTGCTGTAGTTGGAGAAATCCCCATGTTATGAGTCCAGCTCAGAAGCGAGAACTCATATTTCCAGCTTCTTTTGCAGCTGGACTTTAGGTCTACAGTGTGGTGCACACAGGAGAGACCATGGCTAGGAGAGCAGCGTGAAGAAGCGTGGTGCACACAGGACAGACAGATCATGGCTAGGAGAACAGCATGAAGAAGCGGCTCTGTGCTCAGCTTCTTTGAGCCACCATGGAGAACAGTGGAAGGTGATGTCTTTGAGGGATGACTGTGCTATAGGGTGAGTGGCTGATAGAGCCCTCAGCATTGATAGTTGTTGTGAAGTTCTAGTGACTAGAGTTTGGAAGCAGGGACAGCCTAGTAGCAGTTTTTTCATCAAACATATTCTACAACCTGCTTGTTTAACTTTTGGATGTTTCCTAGAAGTTTAGCCTTCAATTTGTTGCCTTGTCCATCTCAATGATTTCTGTGAGCTTCCTTTATATTTTTTAATAAAAAGATCAGGGCCTCCCTGGTGGCTTATGGGTAAAGTCTCATCGCTATCAGGCTATCACAGCTGTAGCCTGAGTTTGATCCCTGGCCAGGGAGCTGACCACATGGTGCAGCAGACCTCTCCTGTCTCACCCACTGCTCCCCTCAGCAGTGTATTTCTGTAGACCTGCCTGTTCTGTTCTCCACTCTGTCTCTGGTGAATCTTCTCACTTCCTGTACCTCTGGCCAACAGTCCAGTTCTTCTGTGCATAAATAAATACATCTTTTTTTTTTTTTTTAAAGAAAAGATCAGATTTGTTGAGGTATCATTTACATAAAATGAAATTATCCTTTTTGGGAGTATATTTGAGTTTAGATCAGTATTTACAGTCTTGTTAACCCCATCATAATCATGACCCAGAGTATTTCTGTTATCCCAGAGAGTTTCTTCATGTACCAGACAGTCATTCTTTGCATCCCTATTCCCCCACCTCCCCAGCTCCAGTCACTAGAAACCACTGATGTTTCTACCCTCTGGTTTTCCCATTACTATAATATGGAATGCATGAGATCCTTTTGATACTTTAATGACTCTGTTTCCCAGGGGGAAGTGTTGCAACACTTATGCTGAAACATAAGCACATACTCCACAGACATCCACTCTCTGTCTAGAAGTTTCAGCTGGATTGTGTGGGCTCGTCCTGATTCTGAACTTCAGGCATTCTCAATCTGATGAGTTTGCAGGGAGGTTTCATGTCTTTGAGTCCAACAGTTGGCAGATGACTGTAAAGAAAGGCCTTTGTTCTTTCACTATGTGATTTGGAAGATCACTCTTGAGATTTTTAAGTATTTGATGCCAGTTTACTTTTCTTTAAAATGTACCTCGTGACTGGAGAACAAGTGCATTTCTTTCTGCTAGCATGGAAAATAGAGGCTTAAAGAAATAGTATAGACAACTATTATTTGATTTCAACTCCTTAGAGGAAATAGGGCCCTGTATTTCATGTTTTTCTTATATAATTGCTAAGAGTCATTCAGAATTCATGGGTTGACTTAATTTTCTTGGGTAAAATTACTAAGAAAAGATTCAAGTCTGTAAAATGCTGCCAGTTCACCTCTTAAATTATGCATTTTACATGTAAATATTGTAAATTGTAAGATATTTTGCATGAATTTTTAATCCAGTATTTAGCATTAAAGTTTCAATTCCTGTCTAAAAATTTGAAACATGGAAATAAACTCTAAAAGGAAGTAGGTTTTTTTTTTTTTTAAGGTTTATTCATTTATGCACACAGAACTGGGGGACAGGCCAGAAGTGCAGTGGTGGGGGATGAGAGGATTCACCAGAGACAGAATGGGGAGCAGAAAAGGCAGATTGACTAAAATACACTGCTGAGGGGAGCGGCAGGGGGTAAGGGGATGGGGGTGGGGCCAGGAGAGGTCTGCCAGCCAGGTTCATCACCCCCTGGCTGGGATCAAACTGGTGCTCCAGCGGTTCCAATAGCTTCATGGTGCTGTGCTTTAACCATTGCACTACCAGGGAGGGCCCAGGAAGTAGGGTTTTTAGTTGATTTTTTAACAAGATAAGGAAAATTAAGCATTTAAAAGCAAATGAAAAAGCCCATTTCCCTTCTAACTCTTTCTAAGAAATGTTCAGTTTTATTCAGCTCAATGAGTATGCTAAATAGGAATCCTGATTCTAATCACAAAGCAAATTTATTTTGTCTTTCATAACCATTTAAATTTATTCAGAAGTCAGTTTTTCCTTAGATGAACTGGCTTTTGAATAAGCAAGCTATACAACTTTTCTGATCACTCTTGAGTTTACAAAGAAAAACACACACTAAAATCGCACAGGTAGAAATATGTGTACAGTTGCCAGAATTCCAATGATCCATGCTCTAGGGGACCAGGGGCCTACCTGCAGCCTCCTGCTCAGGGAGTCTCATCAGGCAGCCTGGCCCCAGCTTACTCTGCGCTCACATCTGAGTCTTTGGGCACACTCAGGCATCTTTTGTCCTGACACGTTCAGAAAATGTACCCTTTTGGGCCTCCCTGCTGGATTAGGGGTTAAGTCTTAGCACAATGGCCTTCCACAGGGGCCTGAGGTTCATCCCTGGCCAGGGAGCTGACCCACATGATGCAACAGACCTCTCCTGTCTCCCCACTGCCCCCCTGAGCAGTGTATTGCAGCAGACCTGCCTGTTCTGCTCCCCACTCTGTCTCTGGTGAATCCCCTCACATGTACCCCCTGCCCTGCACCTCTGGCCTACACCCCAGTTCTTGTACACAAAAATAATAAAATCTTTTAAAAAATATACAGTTTTTTGCTGGGTTGAAATGGGATGGGACAGATAGCACACCACAGCTTGAATAAGAAATTCTCACCATAAAATCTCTTTATAATCTCTTTATAGCTCTTTCAAAAGTTTATTACCTGCATAGTCCTAAAAGTGATGTAGCCAGTTTCAAGTCATCTTCTTTGTACAAATCCTTCAGTGTAATCTATTTTAAAATGTACTTTGTTGTCTGATATCTTAATATCTGTTATCTTAAAGTTTTGGATGAATTCAGTTCTGTAGAGAAATTGGTAGCTAAAAATGTTCCTTTTTTAATGTTAAATGTTTCTGTCTGTATGAGAGTGAAAACAGAGTAGTATGTCTATTTATAATTAAGTTGGATTTTAAATCCTAACCACCAATTCCATTGTTAAGAGTATCTCTTTATGTTAATCCTGATTAATAGTCTGTAATCTCATTTGTTTCCCACCATACAATCTATGACTTTGCTTTGGTAGAAAACATACTCTGTCAGAAGTCAGAATACCTAGCCTTTCTTTTCTTAATTCTTTTTTTATAGATTTATTTATACATACAGAACTGGGGTACAGGCTGGAGGTGCAGGGATGGTGAGAGGTTTCACCAGAGACAGAATTGGAAGCAGAACAGGCAGATCGACAAAGTACATTGCTGACGGGAACAGCAGGCGAGATAGGAGAGGTCTGCCGGGCCATGTGGGTCACCACTAGGCCTGGGGATTAAACTCTCATTGAAGCGGCTGAGGCGGCCTGCTTGCAGTTCTGTGTCCTAACCTGTTGTATCTCAGGGAAGGTCCAGAATACCTAGTGTTAATCTTACCAATGTGGGCCCATTTTTCCTTTTGGACAGTAGTATTTTCATGTGGAAATTGGTGGAATTGCATAAAGTTAACACAGCATGTAGACATTGGATATTATATGCTTGCCATAATGAAGTTCTTCATGGACTGGTGAAGCTACTTTAATTAAGCACACTAATGAAAATATGATTACAAATTTAGGTAGTGTTTAGCATGAAAGCAACACCTCTGTGAAACCCCATCTTAGGCTGCGAGGTCAAGAAAGGCTTTTTTTTTAAAAAGCAGGTAGCACTTGAGCTAAAATGAAGGATGAGTAGGGGATTGCTAAGTGAAAGGAAAGGTTTACAACAGAGATATACAAAGAACAGAGTGAAGACTCTGATTTAAGAAATCAAGAGAAATTTAGTTGGTAAGTTGGGTCAAATTTGATCATGGATTGAATTTGGGAGACAAGTGTATAGCAATAAAAATATCTTCAAATTTCTGACTTGCCTAGACTGGTGACTGGTTGATTCATTTGTTAGTATAGGAAACACTGGAAGGAACTCATACAGGGAAGGCAGGTGTGGAGATCAAGACAAGTTGGCTTGAGGTGTCTTTGAGATAATCATGGAAAGATATTTTAGCAGGTTAACTAGATACAAAAAGGTTTTGGATGAGCAGGACATGTTTGGAAACCATTTGGCACAGATAAGAATTGAAGCTGTGATAGTGGGTGAGAGTGTCTAGGGGAGGCAGTTTAAAATAAAAAAGGGATGTAGCCCTTTGAGGAGCTACCAGTATTTAATGACCATGTAGAGAAGGGTTATACACAAAAGAGACTGGGCAGTATCCAGAGATACAGGAAGGAAACTAGAAGTAAGTTGTAAATTATATCACTGAATCTAAGGGGAAATGTTTTTCAAGGAGTGGGGGATGGCTACCCTTGGTAGAGGCTACAGAGTGTCAGAGGATGAGCACAAGCATCACAAAGCAACCATGATGTCCTTGGGAAACCTGGATAGAACTTTTTTTGGAGCTTGTTGAAGATCAAGTGGTGGATGAGTCTATGGAGAGAGCAAATGTACATAGTTCTTTCAAAAAATCATGTGTAAAGTACCAGAGAGCAGGTAACCCCTGGAGCGGACTGGAGGGTGTAGGTAGAGAGGCAGTGAGGAATTTCATTTAAGAAATACTTGAGGGTGTTTAAATGCTGACAGAAAGGCTCCAGTGCAGAGGGAGAAGTTAAAGCTACAGAAGAGGGGACTGACTGTGGTAAGGGTGCTAAGGAGACTCAAAAGGATGGAATATAAATTAGGCTCCGATGAGGGCTTGGTGGTAGATGAACTCCTCTAATATAACAGGACAGAGAAAGAAGGTGTTAATTAGTAGGTTTGGAAGCAGAAAGTTAAGGGGCTTTCCTCTGATGACTTACATAAAAATCTACATTAGTTTCATATTTTGTAGAATGATCTCTGGGCTGAGTTATGGGTGATTGTTAAGTGTATGTCCTCTGTAGATAAGCTGCCTGGATTTGAATCTACCCCTTTACTACTTCCTGTGTGACCTAGAGCTAGGCGACCTTAGGTTTTTTTTTTTATTAGCTCTGGATTTCAATTTCGTCTATAAAATGTTACTAGAAATCTTATAAGCAGGATTGAATCAGTGTGTATACGTATGTGTCTGTGCGTATCTATGCGCACAGCGCTTTGTGGACTTGCTATGTGGTCACTGTGTCCTGAATGTTAGGCAGTGCTGGAGAGAGTGGCAGTGGTTAGTGTCAGCCATCAGCACCTGGCCCTGCCCTCATCAGCCCTTTTTTTTTTTGTCTGACAATGCTAATGTTTATTGCATGCCTGCTCTGCAGCAACCATTGTTCCACGCTTTTTCTGTGTATTCACTCATTTATTTTTTTAATATTTGATGTGAATTTTTAAAAAACAATATAATAGTTATTTTTACATCATTTTGTACATTTTTCCATCTCAGTTGTAATCCCCGTGGGCTTTCTATCACCAAATCACCCATGTGCCATCACCATAGTCCAGTGCACTTCCCTCCCCCCACTGTTTTTGATCCCATTCCTCATTCCACCCCCGTAAAATGTCTCTGGTATATAGTATTCATTATTATTATTTTCTCCCCTGGTCTTTTATACTCTTGCTATGAGTGAAACCATCTGGTGTTTTCCCCTTTCTTTCTGACTTATTTCACTAAGCATCATCTTTTCCAGCTCTAACCAGTTGCTGCAAAAGGCATGTGTTTATCTTTTTTATTGCTGAGTAATATTCCATTGTGTATATGCACCACCTCTTTTTAATCCAGTCAGCTACTTTTGGGCATTTAGGTTGTTTCCATGTCTTTCCATTTGTAAATAAAGCAGCAATAAACATGGGTGCAGGTGTCTTTTTGAATCAGTGTTTTTGTGTCTTTGGGTAGATACCTAGGAGTGGGATTGCTCATCAGCCCTTTTGATGGTAAGATAATAGTATTTGACCTTATTTTACAGGTGAAGCAATAGAAGTAGAGATTAAGTAACTTGTTTGGGACTACACAGCCAATGAGACAAAACCACCAAGTTTCAAACTGCATTATCCAGCTTCAAATCCATACTTTTTTTTTTTTTTTTAGTAAAGATGTATTGATGTATGCATATAAGAACTGGGATATAGTACAGGCCAGAGGTCCTGAAGGTGAGAGGATCTACCAGAGACAGAGTGAGGAACAGAATAGGCAGATGTACTGAAACACACTGAGGGGAGCAGTGGGTGAGACAGGAGAGGTCTGCCACACCATGTGGGTCACCTCCCTGGCTGGGGATCAAACTCATGCCACATGAGTACGAAGCTACCAGGGCAGGCCTACAAGCAGCTTTTCTGTAATTTTTTTTCTGCAACCATCTCCATACGTGAGATTTCAGGGTTAACCTTATGTACAAATACAGTCAGTGAAGTCATTTATTCACAGCTTCTGCCATTCCAGAGACTTGCTTTTATATCTCCACCTCTCACTCCCTTCCCCCTCATCATTCTTCCTTTATTAAATCTTGTATTTTGGTAGTTTCCCCCATGTCCCTCTTTCTCTTTCATCCATAGTTCGTTCACTAAATCCTCTCTATAACCAGCGACCTCTTTTTCATCCTTAGTTTATATTGGCCATGTTTTTCTTTTAAAACCATTTATAAGAGGCTGTGTGAGTTGAGCTTGAAATTAGTGAATTGAGGGTAGAGAAGATGGATCCTGGGTAGGCCACTTCTTCATAAAAAATATGTTCACTTCTTCCTTGGCTTAATATCCGAAGAATGAAGTGATGGAGAGTCATCAGTTTGCCTTTCATACTTATCTCCTGAAAACATTTCCAGTGGCATGTGATAATCATTGTAACAAATATACTAACCTGACCTCTTTCATCCTGACAGGAGCTTGTTTTCCTATCCACTATTTGTGGCATCATCAAAAAGCCTTCCAGTCTGCCTCTTAATGTTGGGGTGCTTTCAACTTTTCTTTCAAAAACTTAGAGACTTTCCTTACTATTATGTAGCTTAGAGATTTTCCCTTGTTATCAAGTGCTTTGTATTCTATCACAGATGGCTTATTTTATGAAACTTTTCATCCTGTAAATGTAACTCCTGAGAACATCATCAGACTATATGTGAAGAACATGGAGTTCTATAGAAGGAAGGTGTTAAGTACATTTGCTTTTTAAATTAATTATCATCATAGCAGTATGTTATTGTGTTGCTTTTTTGGGAGAATTAAGATAATATCACTTCAAAATAAAATTTTGAGATATTGCCGTGGTCATAATGTATTTTTTTTTTTTAATTAGAATAGTTTATTTGTTGGATCTCCCTGACCTACTTAGTGACCTGGTAGTCCCATACTGTTTTGTAGCTCCAGATTTTCTTTTTAAAAGGAATCACAATTTATTTCTATTTTGCAGGAGTTGACTTTTTCATGAAATAAATCACTGTTTCATAAATCACTGTTTTCATGAGTTTTAACAGCATTACTAAATTAAATTTTTACATACTACAATATGCACCCAGACAGATTATAAAATGCAACTTTTATTTAATTGATTTTCAGAACTGTACAACCATCAAAAAAATCTAGTTCAAGAAGTTTTATGTCACCCTGAAAAAGCCCCATTGAACCTATTTACAACAATCCCTGCTCCCTCCTTTTTAGCCCTATAGAACCTCTTACTTGCTTTCTGTTTCTATTTGTCTTTTCTGGACATTTGCTATCAGTGAAAAGTGATCTTTTGTCTGGTTTCTTTCACTTAGCAAAATGTTCTTGAGAAGCGCATTATCAGTAAACTGTTGCTTTTTATTTTTGAACAGTATTTCATTGTATGGACATACCACATTTGTCAGTTCACTAGTTGATGGACATCTGCAATATTTCCTTTGTAAATATGGTATAAATAATGTTGTTGTGAACATCCATGGTGTTTTTGATATGTATTTTTACTTTACTTGGGTAGATTCCTAGGAGTGAAATTTTGATTTGTATGGTAGGTTTACATTAAACTTTTTTTATTTTTAAAGATCTACTTATTTATGCATACAGAACTCGGGTACAGGCCAGAGGTGCAGGGGCAGTGAGAGGATTCACCAGAGACAGAGCAGGGAGCAGAACAGGGTGACTGAC